>NW_027513430.1:0-196149 GCF_048772815.1 Callospermophilus lateralis
AGCATTCGTTTGCAGGAACAGTTTGAATATTTAGGTTTCACGCTGTTTTCCTATATTGACAGATGCAGTTAGAACTTTAAATCAAACACGGTTTGTGCTAGCTACTTGAAACATGACACAATAAAGTAGTTCTACGTTCTCTCTCTAAGGTTTGTTTCCTCTTGATGTAGCCTTCAGCACAGACTGGCGAATAACACTTACAATGAAAGGCGTTGTTAGGCTGCCAAAAAACTAGAGTCTCCTGAAATCTCAACACATATTTTTTTCAGACCTTAATGATACTTTCAAGTAATGAGCAGTACACCAATCAAACTTGGATGCCCAAGTTTCGTTCTCCTAGGTTGATGCATTCGTTTGCAGTAACAGTTTGAATTTCTAGGTTTCACTCTGTTTTCTCCTATATTGACAGATGCAGCTAGAACTCTAAATCAAACACGGTTTGTGCTAGCTTCTCAAAACTTGACACAATAAAGTAGTTCTACGTTCTATATCTAAGGTTTGTTTCCTCTTGATGTAGCCTAAAGCAGGGACTGGCGTTAACACTTATATTGAAATGGGTTGCCAAAATTTCAAAAAACTAGAGTCTCCTGAAATCTCAACATATATTTTTTCATCCAATCTTCATGATACATTCATGTAATGATCAGTACACCATTCCCTCTTGGATGCCCAAGTTTTGTTCTTCTAGGTTGAAGCATTCGTTTGCAGGAACAGTTTGAATTTTTAGGTTTCACTCTGTTTTCTCCTATATTGACAGATGCAGTTAGAACTTTAAATCAAACACGGTTTGTGCTAGCTACTTGATACATGACACAATAAAGTAGTTCTACGTTCTCTCTCTAAGGTTTGTTTCCTCTTGATGTAGCCTTCAGCACAGACTGGCGAATAACACTTACAATGAGAGGCGTTGTTAGGCTGCCAAAAAACTAGAGTCTCCTGAAATCTCAACACATATTTTTTTTCCGACCTTAATGATACTTTCAAGTAATGAGCAGTACACCAATCAAACTTGGATGTCCAAGTTTCGTTCTCCTAGGTTGATGCATTCGTTTGCAGTAACAGTTTGAATTTCTAGGTTTCACTCTGTTTTCTCCTGTATTGACAGATGCAGCTAGAACTCTAAATCAAACACGGTTTGTGCTAGCTTCTTGAAACTTGACACAATAAAGTAGTTCTACGTTCTATCTCTAATGTTTGTTTCCTCTTGATGTAGCCTAAAGCAGGGACTGGCGAATAACACTTACAATGAGAGGCGTTGTTAGGCTGCCAAAAAACTAGAGTCTCCTGAAATCTCAACACATATTTTTTTCCGACCTTAATGATACTTTCAAGTAATGAGCAGTACACCAATCAAACTTGGATGCCCAAGTTTCGTTCTCCTAGGTTGATGCATTCGTTTGCAGTAACAGTTTGAATTTCTAGGTTTCACTCTGTTTTCTCCTATATTGACAGATGCAGTTAGAACTCTAAATCAAACACGGTTTTTGCAAGCTTCTTGAAACTTGACACAATAAAGTAGTTCTACGTTCTATCTCTAAGGATTGTTTCCTCTTGATGTAGCCTAAAGCAGGGACTGGCGAATAACACTTATATTGAAAGGGGTTGCCAAACTTTCAAAAAACTAGAGTCTCCTGAAATCTCAACATATATTTTTTTATCCAATCTTCATGATACATCCAAGTAATGATCAGTACACCATTCCCACTTGGATGCCCAAGTTTTGTTCTTCTAGGTTGAAGCATTCGTTTGCAGGAACAGTTTGAATTTTTAGGTTTCACTCTGGTTTCTCCTATATTGACAGATGCAGTTAGAACTTTAAATCAAACACGGTTTGTGCTAGCTACTTGAAACATGACACAATAAAGTAGTTCTACGTTCTATCCCTAAGGTTTGTTTCCTCTTGATGTAGCCTTAAGCAGAAACTGGCGAATAACACATTCAATGAAAGGCGTTGTTATGCTGCCAAAAAACTAGAGTCTCCTGAAATCTCATCATATATTTTTTCCTCCGACCTTCATGATACTTTCAAGTAATGAGCAGTGCACCAATCAAACTTGGATGCCCAAGATTCGTTCTCCTAGGTTGAAGCATTCGTTTGCAGGAACAGTTTGAATTTTTAGGTTTCACTCTGTTTTGTCCTATATTGACAAATTTAGTTCAAACTCTAAATCATACACGGTTTATGCTAGCTTCTTGAAACTTGACACAATAAAGTAGTTCTACATTCTATCCCTAAGGTTTGTTTCCTCTTGATGTAGCCTTCAGCACAGACTGGCGAATAACACTTACAATGAAAGGCGTTGTTAGGCTGCCAAAAAACTAGAGTATCCTGAAATCTCAACAAATATTTTTTTTCCGACCTTAATCATACTTTCAAGTAATGAGCAGTACACCAATCAAACTTGGATGCCCAAGTTTCGTTCTCCTAGGTTGATGCATTCGTTTGCAGTAACAGTTTGAATTTCTAGGTTTCACTCTGTTTTCTCCTATATTGACAGATGCAGCTAGAACTCTAAATCAAACAAGGTTTGTGCTAGCTTCTCGAAACTTGACACAATAAAGTAGTTCTACGTTCTATCCCTAAGGTTTGTTTCCTCTTGATGTAGCCTTAAGCAGAGACTGGCGAATAACACATTCAATGAAAGGCGTTGTTATGCTGCCAAAAAACTACAGTCTCCTGAAATCTCATCATATATTTTTTCCTCCGACCTTCATGATACTTTCAAGTAATGAGCAGTGCACCAATCAAACTTGGATGCCCAAGGTTCGTTCTCCTAGGTTGAAGCATTCGTTTGCAGAAACAGTTTGAATTTTTAGGTTTCACACTGTTTTGTCCTATATTGACAGATGCAGTTCGAACTCTAAATCAAACACGGTTTGTGCTAGCTTCTTGAAACTTGACACAATAAAGTAGGTCTACGTTCTATCTCTAAGGTTTGTTTCCTCTTGATGTAGCCTAATGCAGGGACTGGCGAATAACACTTTTATTGAAAGGGGTTGCCAAACTTCCAAAAACTAGAGTCTTCTGAAATCTCAACATATATTTTTTCATCCAAACTTCATGATACTTTCAAGTAATGATCAGAACACCAATCCCACTTGGATGCTCAAGTTTCATTCTCCTACGTTGAAGCATTCGTTTGCAGTAACAGTTTGAATTTTTAGGTTTCACTCTGTTTTCTCCTATATTGACAAATTTAGTTCAAACTCTAAATCATACACGGTTTGGGGTAGCTTCTTGAAACTTGACACAATAAAGTAGTTCTACATTCTATCCCTAAGGTTTGTTTCCTCTTGATGTAGCTTTCAGCACAGACTGGCGAATAACACTTACAATGAAAGGCGTTGTTAGGCTGCCAAAAAACTAGAGTATCCTGAAATTTCAACAAATATTTTTTTTCCGACCTTAATCATACTTTCAAGTAATGAGCAGTACACCAATCAAACTTGGATGCCCAAGTTTCGTTCTCCTAGGTTGATGAATTCTTTTGGAGTAACAGTTTGAATTTCTAGGTTTCACTCTGTTTTCTCCTATATTGACAGATGCAGCTAGAACTCTAAATCAAACACGGTTTGTGCTAGCTTCTTGAAACTTGACACAATAAAGTAGTTCTACGTTCTATCTCTAAGGTTTGTTTCCTCTTGATGTAGCCTAAAGCATGGACTGGCGAATAACACTTATATTGAAAAGGGTTGCCAAACTTTCAAAAAACTAGAGTCTCCTGAAATCTCAACATATATTTTTTCATCCAATCTTCATGATACATTCAAGTAAAGATCAGTACACCATTCCCACTTGGATGCCCAAGTTTTGTTCTTCTAGGTTGAAGCATTCGTTTGCAAGAACAGTTTGAATTTTTAGGTTTCACTCTGTTTTCTCCTATATTGACAGATGCAGTTAGAACTTTAAATCAAACACGGTTTGTGCTAGCTACTTGAAACATGACACAATAAAGTAGTTCTGCGTTCTATCCCTAAGGTTTGTTTCCTCTTGATGTAGCCTTATGCAGAGACTGGCGAATAACACATTCAATGAAAGGCGTTGTTAGGCTGCCAAAAAACTACAGTCTCCTGAAATCTCATCATATATTTTTTCTTCCGACCTTCATGATACTTTCAAGTAATGAGCAGTGCACCAATCAAACTTGGATGCCCAAGTTCCGTTCTCCTAGGTTGAAGCATTCGTTTGCAGAATCAGTTTGAATTTTTCGGTTTCACACTGTTTTGTCCTATATTGACAGATGCAGTTCAAACTCTAAATCAAACACGGTTTGTGCTAGCTTCTTGAAACTTGACAAAATACTGTAGTACTACGTTCTATCTCTAAGGTTTGTTTCCTCTTGATGTAGCCTAATGCAGGGACTGGCGAATAACACTTTTATAGAAAGGGGTTGCCAAACTTCCAAAAACTAGAGTCTTCTGAAATCTCAACATATATTTTTTCATCCAATCTTCATGATACTTTCAAGTAATGATCAGTACACCATTCCCACTTGGATGCCCAAGTTTTGTTCTTCTAGGTTGAAGCATTCGTTTGCAGGAACAGTTTGAATTTTTAGGTTTCACTCTGGCTTCTCCTATATTGACAGATGCAGTTAGAACTTTAAATCAAACATGGTTTGTGCTAGCTACTTGAAACATGACACAATAAAGTAGTGCTACGTTCTATCTCTAAGGTTTGTTTCCTCTTGATGTAGCCTTCAGCACAGACTGGCGAATAACACTTACAATGGGAGGCGTTGTTAGGCTGCCAAAAAACTAGAGTCTCCTGAAATCTCAACACATATTTTTTTTCCGACCTTAATGATACTTTCAAGTAATGAGCAGTACACCAATCAAACTTGGATGCCCAAGTTTCATTCTCCTAGGTTGATGCATTCGTTTGCAGTAACAGTTTGAATTTCTAGGTTTCACTCTGTTTTCTCCTATATTGACAGATGCAGTTAGAACTCTAAGTCAAACACGGTTTGTGCTAGCTTCTTGAAACTTGACACAATAAAGTAGTTCTACGTTCTATCCCTAAGGTTTGTTTCCTCTTGATGTAGCCTAAAGCAGGGACTGGTGAATAACACTTATATTGAAAGGGGTTGCCAAACTTTCAAAAAACAAGAGTCTCCTGAAATCTCAACATATATTTTTTCATCCAATCTTCATGATTCATTCAAGTAATGATCAGTACGCCATTCCCACTTGGATGCCCAAGTTTTGTTCTTCTAGGTTGAAGCATTCGTTTGCAGGAACAGTTTGAATTTTTAGGTTTCACTCTGTTTTCTCCTATATTAACAGATGCAGTTAGAACTTTAAATCAAACACGGTTTGTGCTAGCTACTTGAAACATGACACAATAAAGTAGTTCTACGTTCTATCCCTAAGGTTTGTTTCCTCTTGATGTAGTCTTAAGCAGAGACTGGCGAATAACACAATCAATGAAAGGCGTTGTTAGGCTGCCAAAAAACTACAGTCTCCTGAAATCTCATCATATATTTTTTCTTCCGACCTTCATGATACTTTCAAGTAATGAGCAGTGCACCAATCAAACTTGGATGCCCAAGTTTCGTTCTCCTAGGTTGAAGCATTCGATTGAAGAATCAGTTTGAATTTTTAGGTTTCACACTGTTTTGTCCTATATTGACAGATGCAGTTCAAACTCTAAATCAAACACAGTTTGTGCTAGCTTCTTGAAACTTGACAAAATACTGTAGTTCTACGTTCTATCTCTAAGGTTTGTTTCCTCTTGATGTAGCCTAATGCAGGGACTGGCGAATAACACTTTTATAGAAAGGGGTTGCCAAACTTCCAAAAACTAGAGTCTTCTGAAATTTCAACATATATTTTTTCATCGAATCTTCTTGATACTTTCAAGTAATGATCAGTACACCAATCCCACTTGGATGCTCAAGTTTCATTCTCCTACGTTGAAGCATTCGTTTGCAGTAACAGTTTGAATTTTTAGGTTTCACTCTGTTTTCTCCTATATTGACAAATGTAGTTCAAACTCTAAATCATACACGGTTTGGGCGAGCTTCTTAAAACTTGACACAATAAAGTAGTTCTACCTTCTAACACTAAGGTTTGTTTCCTCTTGATGTAGCCTTCAGCACAGACTGGCGAATAACACTTACAATGAAAGGCGTTGTTAGGCTGCCAAAAAACTACAGTCTCCTGAAATCTCAACACATATTTTTTTTCCGACCTTAATGATACTTTCAAGTAATGAGCAGTACACCAATCAAACTTGGATGCCCAAGTTTCGTTCTCCTAGGTTGATGCATTCGTTTGCAGTAACAGTTTGAATTTCTAGGTTTCACTCTGTTTCTCCTTTATTGACAGATGCAGCTAGAACTCTAAATCAAACACGGTTTGTGCTAGCTTCTCGAAACTTGACACAATAAAGTAGTTCTACGTTCTATCTCTAAGGTTTGTTTCCTCATGATGTAGCCTAAAGCAGGGACTGGCGAATAACACTTATATTGAAAGGGGTTGCCAAACTTTCAAAAAACTAGAGTCTCCTGAAATCTCAACATATAGTTTTTCATCCAATCTTCATGATACATTCAAGTAATGATCAGTACACCATTCCCACTTGGATGCCCAGTTTTGTTCTTCTAGGTTGAAGCATTCGTTTGCAGGAACAGTTTGAATTTTTAGGTTTCACTCTGTTTTCTCCTATATTGACAGATGCAGTTAGAACTTTAAATCAAACACGGTTTGTGCTTGCTACTTGAAACATGAAACAATAAAGTAGTTCTACGTTCTATCTCTAAGGTTTGGTTCCTCTTGATGTAGCCTTCAGCACAGACTGGCGAATAACACTTACAATGAGAGGCGTTGTTAGGCTGCCAAAAAACTAGAGTCTCCTGAAATCTCAACACATATTTTTTTTCCGACCTTAATGATACTTTCAAGTAACGAGCAGTACACCAATCAAACTTGAATGCCCAAGTTTCGTTCTCCTAGGTTGATGCATTCGTTTGCAGTAACAGTTTGAATTTCTAGGTTTCACTCTGTTTTCTCCTATATTGACAGATGCAGCTAGAACTCTAAATCAAACACGGTTTGTGCTAGCTTCTTGAAACTTGACACAATAAAGTAGGTCTATGTTCTATCTCTAAGGTTTGTTTCCTCTTGATGTAGCCTAAAGCAGGGACTGGCGAATAACACTTATATTGAAAGGGGTTGCCAAACTTTCAAAAAACTAGAGTCTCCTGAAATCTCAACATATATTTTTTCATCCAATCTTCATGATACATTCAAGTAATGATCAGTACACCATTCCCACTTGGATGCCCAAGTTTTGTTCTTCTAGGTTGAAGCATTCGTTTGTAGGAACAGTTTGAATTTTTAGGTTTCACTCTGGTTTCTCCTATATTGACAGATGCAGTTCGAACTCTAAATCAAACACGGTTTGTGCTAGCTTTTTGAAACTTGATAAAATACTGTAGTTCTACGTTCTATCTCTAAGGTTTCTTTCCTCTTGATGTAGCCTAATGCAGGGACTGGCGTATAACACTTTTATTGAAAAGGTAGCCAAAAAACTAGAGTCTCCTGAAATCTCAACACATATTTTTTTCCGACCTTAATGATACTTTCATGTAATGAGCAGTACACCAATCAAACTTGATGCCCAAGTTTCGTTCTCCTAGGTTGATGCATTCGTTTGCAGTAACAGTTTGAATTTCTAGGTTTCACTCTGTTTTCTCCTATATTGACAGATGCAGCTAGAACTCTAAATCAAACACGGTTTGTGCTAGCCTCTCGAAACTTGACACAATAAAGTAGTTCTACGTTCTAAAGTTTGTTTCCTCTTGATGTAGCCTAATGCAGGGACTGGCGAATAACACTTTTATTGAAAGGGGTTGCCAAACTTCCAAAAACTAGAGTCTTCTGAAATCTCAACATATATTTTTTCATCCAATCTTCATGATACTTTCAAGTAATGATCAGTACACCAATCCCACTTGGATGCTCAAGTTTCATTCTCCTACATTGAAGCATTCGTTTGCAGTAACAGTTTGAATTTTTAGGTTTCACTCTGTTTTCTCCTATATTGACAAATGTAGTTCAAACTCTAAATCATACACGGTTTGGGCTAGTTTCTTGAAACTTGAGACAATAAAGTAGTTCTACATTCTATCCCTAAGGTTTGTTTCCTCTTGATGTAGCCTTCAGCACAGACTGGCGAATAACACTTACAATGAAAGGCGTTGTTAGGCTGCCAAAAAACTAGAGTCTCCTGAAATCTCAACACATATTTTTTTCCGACCTTAATGATACTTTCAAGTAATGAGCAGTACACCAATCAAACTTGAATGCCCACGTTTCGTTCTCCTAGGTTGATGCATTCGTTTGCAGTAACAGTTTGAATATCTAGGTTTCACTCTGTTTTCTCCTATATTGACAGATGCAGCTAGAACTCTAAATCAAACACGGTTTGTGCTAGCTTCTTGAAACTTGACACAATAAAGTAGTTCTACGTTCTATCTCTAAGGTTTGTTTCCTCTTGATGTAGCCTAAAGCAGGGACTGGCGAATAACACTTATATTGAAAGGGGTTGCCAAACTTTCAAAAAACTAGAGTCTCCTGAAATCTCAACATATATCTTTTCATCCAATCTTCATGATACTTTCAAGTAATGATCAGTACACCATTCCCACTTGGATGGATGCCTAAGTTTTGTTCTTCTAGGTTGAAGCATTCGTTTGCAGGAACAGTTTGAATTTTTAGGTTTCACTCTGTTTTCTCCTATATTGACAAATGTAGTTCAAACTCTAAATCATACACGGTTTGAGATAGCTTCTTGAAACTTGACACAATAAAGTAGTTCTACATTCTATCCCTAATGTTTGTTTCCTTTTGATGTAGCCTTCAGCACAGACTGGCGAATAACACTTACAATGAAAGGCGTTGTTAGGCTGCCAAAAAACTAGAGTCTCCTGAAATCTCAACACATATTTTTTTCCGACCTTAATGATACTTTCAAGTAATGAGCAGTACACCAATCAAACTTGGATGCCCAAGTTTCGTTCTCCTAGGTTGATGCATTCGTTTGCAGTAACAGTTTGAATTTCTAGGTTTCACTCTGTTTCTCCTTTATTGACAGATGCAGCTAGAACTCTAAATCAAACACGGTTTGTGCTAGCTTCTCGAAACTTGACACAATAAAGTAGTTCTACGTTCTATCTCTAAGGTTTGTTTCCTCTTGATGTAGCCTAAAGCAGGGACTGGCGAATAACACTTATATTGAAAGGGGTTGCTAACTTTCAAAAAACTAGAGTCTCCTGAAATCTCAACATAAATTTTTTCATCCAATCTTCATGATACATTCAAGTAATGATCAGTACACCATTCCCACTTGGATGCCCAAGTTTTGTTCTTCTAGGTTGAAGCATTCGTTTGCAGGAACAGTTTGAATTTTTAAATTTCACTATGGTTTCTCCTATATTGACAGATGCAGTTAGAACTTTAAATGAAACACGGTTTGTGCTAGCTACTTGAAACATGACACAATAAAGTAGTTCTACGTTCTATCCCTAAGGTTTGTTTCCTCTTGATGTAGCCTTAAGCAGAGACTGGCGAATAACACATTCAATGAAAGGCGTTGTTAGGCTGCCAAAAAACTACAGTCTCCTGAAATCTCATCATATATTTTTTCTTCCGACCTTCATGATACTTTCAAGTAATGAGCAGTGCACCAATCAAACTTGGATTCCCAAGTTTCGTTCTCCTAGGTTGAAGCATTCGTTTGCAGAAACAGTTTGAATTTTTAGGTTTCACACTGTTTTGTCCTATATTGACAGATGCAGCTAGAACTCTAAATCAAACACGGTTTGTGCTAGCTTCTTGAAACATGACAAAATACTGTAGTTCTACGTTCTATCTCTAAGGTTTGTTTCCTCTTTATGTAGCCTAATGCAGGGACTGGCGAATGACACTTTAATTGAAAGGGGTTGCCAAACTTCCAAAAACTAGAGTCTTCTGAAATCTCAACATATATTTTTTCATCCAATCTTCATGATACATTCAAGTAATGATCAGTACACCATTCCCACGTGGATGCAAAAGTTTTGTTCTTCTAGGCTGAAGCATTCGTTTGCAGGAACAGTTTGAATTTTTAGGTTTCACTCTGTTTTCTCCTATATTGACAGATGCAGTTAGAACTTTAAATCAAACACGGTTTGTGCTAGCTACTTGAAACATGACACAATAAAGTAGTTCTACGTTCTATCTCTAAGGTTTGTTTCCTCTTGATGTAGCCTTCAGCACAGACTGGCGAATAACACTTACATTGAGAGGCGTTGTTAGGCTGCCAAAAAACTAGAGTCTCCTGAAATCTCAACACATATTTTTTTTCCGACCTTAATGATACTTTCAAGTAATGAGCAGTACACCAATCAAAATTGGATGTCCAAGTTTCGTTCTCCTAGGTTGATGCATTCGTTTGCAGTAACAGTTTGAATTTCTAGGTTTCACTCTGTTTTCTCCTATATTGACAGATGTAGCTAGAACTCTAAATCAAACACGGTTTGTGCTAGCTTCTTGAAAATTGACACAATAAAGTAGTTCTACGTTCTATATCTAAGGTTTGTTTCCACTTGATGTAGCCTAAAGCAGGGATTGGCGAATAACACTTATATTGAAAGGGGTTGCCAAACTTTCAAAAAACTAGAGTCTCCTGAAATCTCAACATATATTTTTTCATCGTATCTTCATGATACATTCAAGTAATGATCAGTACACCATTCCCACTTGGATGCCCAAGTTTTGTTCTTCTAGGTTGAAGCATTCGTTTGCAGGAACAGTTTGAATTTTTAGGTTTCACTCTGTTTTCTCCTATATTGACAGATGCAGTTAGAACTTTAAATCAAACACGGTTTGTGCTAGCTACTTAAAACATGACACAATAAAGTAGTTCTACGTTCTATCTCTAAGGTTTGTTTCCTCTTGATGTAGCCTTCAGCACAGACTGGCGAATAACAATTACAATGAGAGGCGTTGTTAGGCTGCCAAAAAACTAGAGTCTCCTGAAATCTCAACACATATTTTTTTTCCGACCTTAATGATACTTTCAAGTAATGAGCAGTACACCAATCAAACTTGGATGCCCAAGTTTCGTTCTCCTAGGTTGATGCATTCGTTTGCAGTAACAGTTTGAATTTCTAGGCTTCACTCTGTTTTCTCCTATATTGACAGATGCAGCTAGAACTCTAAATCAAACACGGTTTGTGCTAGCTTCTCAAAACTTGACACAATAAAGTAGGTCTACGTTCTATCTCTAAGGTTTGTTTCCTCTTGATGTAGCCTAAAGCAGGGACTGGCGAATAACACTTATATTGAAAGGGGTTGCCAAACTTTCAAAAAACTAGAGTCTCCTGAAATCTCAACATATATTTTTTCATCCAATCTTCATGATACATTCAAGTAATGATCAGTACACCATTCCCACTTGGATGCCCAAGTTTTGTTCTTCTAGGTTGAAGCATTCGTTTGCAGGAACAGTTTGAATTTTTAGGTTTCACTCTGTTTTCTCCTATATTGACAGATGCAGTTAGAACTTTAACTCAAACACGGTTTGCGCTAGCTACTTGAAACATGACACAATAAAGTAGTTCTACGTTCTATCTCTAAGGTTTGTTTCCTCTTGATGTAGCCTTCAGCACAGACTGGCGAATAACACTTACAATGAGAGGCGTTGTTCGGCTGCCAAAAAACTAGAGTCTCCTGAAATCTCAACACATATTTTTTTTCCGACCTTAATGATACTTTCAAGTAATGCGCAGTACCCCAATCAAACTTGGATGCCCAAGTTTCGTTCTCCTAGGTTGATGCATTCGTTTGCAGTAACAGTTTGAATTTCTAGGTTTCACTCTGTTTTCTCCTATATTGACAGATGCAGCTAGAACTCTAAATCAAACACGGTTTGTGCTAGCTTCTCGAAACTTGACCCAATAAAGTAGTTCTACGTTCTATCTCTAAGGTTTGTTTCCTCTTGATGTAGCCTAAAGCAGGGACTGGCGAATAACACTTATATTGAAAGGGGTTGCCAAACTTTCAAAAAACTAGAGTCTCCTGAAATCTCAACATATATTTTTTCATCCAATCTTCATGATACATTCAAGTAATGATCAGTACACCATTCCCTCTTGGATGCCCAAGTTTTGTTCCTCTAGGTTGAAGCATTCGTTTGCAGGAACAGTTTGAATTTTTAGGTTTCACTCTGTTTTCTCCTATATTGACAGATGCAGTTAGAACTTTAAATCAAACACGGTTTGTGCTAGCTACTTGAAACATGACACAATAAAGTAGTTCTACATTCTATCCCTAAGGTTTGTTTCCTCTTGATGTAGCCTTAAGCAGAGACTGGCGAATAACACATTCAATGAAAGGCGTTGTTAGGCTGCCAAAAAACTACAGTCTCCTGAAATCTCATCATATATTTTTTCTTCCGACCTTCATGATACTTTCAAGTAATGAGCAGTGCACCAATCAAACTTGGATGCCCAAGTTTCGTTCTCCTAGGTTGAAGCATTCGTTTGCAGGAACAGTTTGAATTTTTAGGTTTCACTCTGTTTTGTCCTATATTGACAGATGCAGTTCGAACTCTAAATCAAACACGGTTTGTGCTAGCTTCTTGAAACTTGACAAAATACTGTAGTTCTAAGTTCTATCTCTAAGGTTTGTTTCCTCTTGATGTAGCCTAATGCAGGGACTGGTGAATAACACTTTTATTGAAAGGGGTTGCCAAACTTCCAAAAACTAGAGTCTTCTGAAATCTCAACATATATTTTTTCATCCAATCTTCATGATACTTTCAAGTAATGATCAGTACACCAATCCCACTTGGATACTCAAGTTTCATTCTCCTACGTTGAAGCATTCGTTTGCAGTAACAGTTTGAATTTTTAGGTTTCACTCTGTTTTCTCCTATATTGACAGATGCAGTTAGAACTTTAAATCAAACACGGTTTGTGCTAGCTACTTAAAACATGACACAATAAAGTAGTTCTACGTTCTATCTCTAAGGTTTGTTTCCTCTTGATGTAGCCTTCAGCACAGACTGGCGAATAACAATTACAATGAGAGGCGTTGTTAGGCTGCCAAAAAACTAGAGTCTCCTGAAATCTCAACACATATTTTTTTTCCGACCTTAATGATACTTTCAAGTAATGAGCAGTACACCAATCAAACTTGGATGCCCAAGTTTCGTTCTCCTAGGTTGATGCATTCGTTTGCAGTAACAGTTTGAATTTCTAGGCTTCACTCTGTTTTCTCCTATATTGACAGATGCAGCTAGAACTCTAAATCAAACACGGTTTGTGCTAGCTTCTCAAAACTTGACACAATAAAGTAGGTCTACGTTCTATCTCTAAGGTTTGTTTCCTCTTGATGTAGCCTAAAGCAGGGACTGGCGAATAACACTTATATTGAAAGGGGTTGCCAAACTTTCAAAAAACTAGAGTCTCCTGAAATCTCAACATATATTTTTTCATCCAATCTTCATGATACATTCAAGTAATGATCAGTACACCATTCCCACTTGGATGCCCAAGTTTTGTTCTTCTAGGTTGAAGCATTCGTTTGCAGGAACAGTTTGAATTTTTAGGTTTCACTCTGTTTTCTCCTATATTGACAGATGCAGTTAGAACTTTAACTCAAACACGGTTTGCGCTAGCTACTTGAAACATGACACAATAAAGTAGTTCTACGTTCTATCTCTAAGGTTTGTTTCCTCTTGATGTAGCCTTCAGCACAGACTGGCGAATAACACTTACAATGAGAGGCGTTGTTCGGCTGCCAAAAAACTAGAGTCTCCTGAAATCTCAACACATATTTTTTTTCCGACCTTAATGATACTTTCAAGTAATGCGCAGTACCCCAATCAAACTTGGATGCCCAAGTTTCGTTCTCCTAGGTTGATGCATTCGTTTGCAGTAACAGTTTGAATTTCTAGGTTTCACTCTGTTTTCTCCTATATTGACAGATGCAGCTAGAACTCTAAATCAAACACGGTTTGTGCTAGCTTCTCGAAACTTGACCCAATAAAGTAGTTCTACGTTCTATCTCTAAGGTTTGTTTCCTCTTGATGTAGCCTAAAGCAGGGACTGGCGAATAACACTTATATTGAAAGGGGTTGCCAAACTTTCAAAAAACTAGAGTCTCCTGAAATCTCAACATATATTTTTTCATCCAATCTTCATGATACATTCAAGTAATGATCAGTACACCATTCCCTCTTGGATGCCCAAGTTTTGTTCCTCTAGGTTGAAGCATTCGTTTGCAGGAACAGTTTGAATTTTTAGGTTTCACTCTGTTTTCTCCTATATTGACAGATGCAGTTAGAACTTTAAATCAAACACGGTTTGTGCTAGCTACTTGAAACATGACACAATAAAGTAGTTCTACATTCTATCCCTAAGGTTTGTTTCCTCTTGATGTAGCCTTAAGCAGAGACTGGCGAATAACACATTCAATGAAAGGCGTTGTTAGGCTGCCAAAAAACTACAGTCTCCTGAAATCTCATCATATATTTTTCTTCCGACCTTCATGATACTTTCAAGTAATGAGCAGTGCACCAATCAAACTTGGATGCCCAAGTTTCGTTCTCCTAGGTTGAAGCATTCGTTTGCAGGAACAGTTTGAATTTTTAGGTTTCACTCTGTTTTGTCCTATATTGACAGATGCAGTTCGAACTCTAAATCAAACACGGTTTGTGCTAGCTTCTTGAAACTTGACAAAATACTGTAGTTCTAAGTTCTATCTCTAAGGTTTGTTTCCTCTTGATGTAGCCTAATGCAGGGACTGGTGAATAACACTTTTATTGAAAGGGGTTGCCAAACTTCCAAAAACTAGAGTCTTCTGAAATCTCAACATATATTTTTTCATCCAATCTTCATGATACTTTCAAGTAATGATCAGTACACCAATCCCACTTGGATACTCAAGTTTCATTCTCCTACGTTGAAGCATTCGTTTGCAGTAACAGTTTGAATTTTTAGGTTTCACTCTGTTTTCTCCTATATTGACAAATGTAGTTCAAACTCTATATCATACACGGTTTGGGCTAGCTTCTTGAAACTTGACACAATAAAGTAGATCTACATTCTATCCCTAAGGTTTGTTTCCTCTTGATGTAGCCTTCAGCACAGACTGGCGAATAACACTTACAATGAGAGGCGTTGTTATGTTGCCAAAAAACTAGAGTCTCCTGAAATCTCAACACATATTTTTTTTCCAACCTTAATGATACTTTCAAGTAATGAGCAGTACACCAATCAAACTTGGATGCCCAAGTTTCGTTCTCCTAGGTTGATGCATTCGTTTGCAGTAACAGTTTGAATTTCTAGGTTTCACTCTGTTTTCTCCTATATTGACAGATGCAGCTAGAACTCTAAATCAAACACGGTTTGTGCTAGCTTCTCGAAACTTGACACAATAAAGTAGTTCTACGTTCTATCTCTAAGGTTTGTTTCCTCTTGATGTAGCCTAAAGCAGGGACTGGCGAATAACACTTATATTGAAAGGGGTTGCCAAACTTTCAAAAAACTAGAGTCTCCTGAAATCTTAACATATATTTTTTCATCCAATCTTCATGATACATTCAAGTAATGATCAGTACACCATTCCCACTTGGATGCCCAAGTTTTGTTCCCCTAGGTTGAAGCATTCGTTTGCAGGAACAGTTTGAATTTTTAGGTTTCACTCTGTTTTCTCCTATATTGACAAATGTAGTTCAAACTCTAAATCATACACGGTTTGGGCTAGCTTCTTGAAACTTGACACAATAAAGTAGTTCTACGTTCTATTCCTATGGTTTGTTTCCTCTTGATGTAGCCTTCAGCACAGACTGGCGAATAACACTTACAATGAAAGGCGTTGTTAGGCTGCCAAAAAAATAGAGTCTCCGGAAATCTCAACACATATTTTTTTCCGACCTTAATGATACTTTCAAGTAATGAGCAGTACACCAATCAAACTTGGATGCCCAAGTTTCGTTCTCCTAGGTTGATGCATTCGTTTGCAGTAACAGTTTGAATTTCTAGGTTTCACTCTGTTTTCTCCTATATTGACAGATGCAGCTAGAACTCTAAATCAAACACGGTTTGTACTAGCTTCTTGAAACTTGACACAATAAAGTAGTTCTACGTTCTATCTCTAAGGTTTGTTTCCTCTTGATGTAGCCTAAAGCAGGGACTGGCGAATAACACTTACAAAGAGAGGCGTTGTTAGGCTGCCATAAAACTAGAGTCTCCTGAAATCTCATCATATATTTTTTCTTCCGACCTTCATGATACTTTCAAGTAATGAGCAGTGCACGAATCAAACTTGGATGCCCAAGTTTTGTTCTCCTAGGTTGAAGCATTCGTTTGCAGGAACAGTTTGAATTTTTAGGTTTCACTCTGTTTTGTCCTATATTGACAGATGCAGTTCGAACTCTAAATCAAACACGGTTTGTGCTTGCTTCTTGAAACTTGACAAAATACTGTAGTTCTACGTTCTATCTCTAAGGTTTGTTTCCTCTTGATGTAGCCTAATGCAGGGACTGGCGAATAACACTTTTATTGAAAGGGGTTGCCAAACTTCCAAAAACTAGAGTCTCCTGAAATCTCAACATATATTTTTTCATCCAATCTTCATGATACTTTCAAGTAATGATCAGTGCAGCAATCCCACTTGGATGCTCAAGTTTCATTCTCCTACGTTGAAGCATTCGTTTGCAGTAACAGTTTGAATTTTTAGGTTTCACTCTGTTTTCTCCTATATTGACAAATGTAGTTCAAACTCTAAATCATACACGGTTTGGGCTAGCTTCTTGAAACTTGACACAATAAAGTAGTTCTACATTCTATCCCTAAGGTTTGTTTCCTCTTGATGTAGCCTTCAGCACAGACTGGCGAATAACACTTACAATGAGAGGCGTTGTTAGGCTGCCAAAAAACTAGAGTCTCCTGAAATCTCAACACATATTTTTTTTCCGACCTTAATGATACTTTCAAGTAATGAGCAGTACACCAATCAAACTTGGATGCCCAAGTTTCGTTTTCCTAGGTTGATGCATTCGTTTTCAGTAACAGTTTGAATTTCTAGGTTTCACTCTGTTTTCTCCTATATTGACAGATGCAGCTAGAACTCTAAATCAAACACGGTTTGTGCTAGCTTCTTGAAACTTGACACAATAAAGTAGGTCTACGTTCTATCTCTAAGGTTTGTTTCCTCTTGATGTAGCCTAAAGCAGGGACTGGCGAATAAAACTTATATTGAAAGGGGTTGCCAAACTTTCAAAAAACTAGAGTCTCCTGAATTCTCAACATATATTTTTTCATCCAATCTTCATGATACATTCAAGAAATGATCAGTACACCCTTCCCACTTGGATGCCCAAGTTTTGTTCTTCTAGGTTGAAGCATTCGTTTGCAGGAACAGTTTGAATTTTTACGTTTCACTCTGTTTTCTCCTATATTGACAAATGTAGTTCAAACTCTAAATCATACACGGTTTGGGCTAGCTTCTTGAAACTTGACACAATAAAGTAGTTCTACGTTCTATCCCTACGGTTTGTTTCCTCTTGATGTAGCCTTCTGCACAGACTGGCGAATAACACTTACAATGAGAGGCGTTGTTAGGCTGCCAAAAAACTAGAGTCTCCTGAATTCTCAACATATATTTTTTCATCCAATCTTCATGATACATTCAAGTAATGATCAGTACACCATTCCCACTTGGATGCCCAAGTTTTGTTCTTCTAGGTTGAAGCATTCGTTTGCAGTAACAGTTTGAATTTTTAGGTTTCACTCTGTTTTCTCCTATATTGACAGATGCAGTTAGAACTTTAAATCAAACACGGTTTGTGCTAGCTACTTGAAACATGACACAATAAAGTAGTTCTACGTTCTATCTCTAAGGTTTGTTTCCTCTTGATGTAGCCTTCAGCACAGACTGGCGAATAACACTTACAATGAGAGGCGTTGTTAGGCTGCCAAAAAACTAGAGTCTCCTGAAATCTCAACACATATTTTTTTTCCGACCTTAATGATACTTTCAATTAATGAGCAGTACACCAATCAAACTTGGATGCCCAAGTTTCGTTCTCCTAGGTTGATGCATTCGTTTGCAGTAACAGTTTGAATTTCTAGGTTTCACTCTGTTTTCTCCTATATTGACAGATGCAGCTAGAACTCTAAATCAAACACGGTTTGTGCTAGCTTCTTGAAACTTGACACAATAAAGTAGGTCTACGTTCTATCTCTAAGGTTTGTTTCCTCTTGATGTAGCCTAAAGCAGGGACTGGCGAATAAAACTTATATTGAAAGGGGTTGCCAAACTTTCAAAAAACTAGAGTCTCCTGAATTCTCAACATATATTTTTTCATCCAATCTTCATGATACATTCAAGAAATGATCAGTACACCCTTCCCACTTGGATGCCCAAGTTTTGTTCTTCTAGGTTGAAGCATTCGTTTGCAGGAACAGTTTGAATTTTTACGTTTCACTCTGTTTCCTCCTATATTGACAAATATAGTTCAAACTCTAAATCATACACGGTTTGGGCTAGCTTCTTGAAACTTGACACAATAAAGTAGTTCTACGTTCTATCCCTACGGTTTGTTTCCTCTTGATGTAGCCTTCTGCACAGACTGGCGAATAACACTTACAATGAGAGGCGTTGTTAGGCTGCCAAAAAACTAGAGTCTCCTGAATTCTCAACATATATTTTTTCATCCAGTCTTCATGATACATTCAAGTAATGATCAGTACACCATTCCCACTTGGATGCCCAAGTTTTGTTCTTCTAGGTTGAAGCATTCGTTTGCAGTAACAGTTTGAATTTTTAGGTTTCACTCTGTTTTCTCCTATATTGACAGATGCAGTTAGAACTTTAAATCAAACACGGTTTGTGCTAGCTACTTGAAACATGACACAATAAAGTAGTTCTACGTTCTATCTCTAAGGTTTGTTTCCTCTTGATGTAGCCTTCAGCACAGACTGGCGAATAACACTTACAATGAGAGGCGTTGTTAGGCTGCCAAAAAACTAGAGTCTCCTGAAATCTCAACACATATTTTTTTTCCGACCTTAATGATACTTTCAAGTAATGAGCAGTACACCAATCAAACTTGGATGCCCAAGTTTCGTTCTCCTAGGTTGATGCATTCGTTTGCAGTAACAGTTTGAATTTCTAGGTTTCACTCTGTTTTCTCCTATATTGACAGATGCAGCTAGAACTCTAAATCAAACACGGTTTGTGCTAGCTTCTCGAAACTTGACACAATAAAGTAGTTCTACGTTCTATCTCTAAGGTTTGTTTCCTCTTGATGTAGCCTAAAGCAGGGACTGGCGAATAACACTTATATTGAAAGGGGTTGCCAAACTTTCAAAAAACTAGAGTCTCCTGAAATCTCAACATATATTTTTTTCATCCAATCTTCATGATACATTCAAGTAATGATCAGTACACCATTCCCTCTTGGATGCCCAAGTTTTGTTCCTCTAGGTTGAAGCATTCGTTTGCAGGAACAGTTTGAATTTTTAGGTTTCACTCTGTTTTCTCCTATATTGACAGATGCAGTTAGAACTTTAAATCAAACACGGTTTGTGCTAGCTACTTGAAACATGACACAATAAAGTAGTTCTACGTTCTATCTCTAAGGTTTGTTTCCTCTTGATGTAGCCTTCAGCACAGACTGGCGAATAACACTTACAATGAGAGGCGTTGTTAGGCTGCCAAAAAACTAGAGTCTCCTGAAATCTCAACACATATTTTTTTTCCGACCTTAATGATACTTTCAAGTAATGAGCAGTACACCAATCAAACTTGGATGCCCAAGTTTCGTTCCCCTAGGTTGATGCATTCGTTTGCAGTAACAGTTTGAATTTCTAGGTTTCACTCTGTTTTCTTTTATATTGACAGATGCAGCTAGAACTCTAAATCAAACACGGTTTGTGCTAGCTTCTCGAAACTTGACACAATAAAGTAGTTCTACGTTCTATATCTAAGGTTTTTTTCTCTTGATGTAGCCTAAAGCAGGGACTGGCGAATAACACTTATATTGAAAGGGGTTGCCAAACTTTCAAAAAACTAGAGTCTCCTGAAATCTCAACATATATTTTTTCATCCAATCTTCATGATACATTCAAGTAATGATCAGTACACCATTCCCACTTGGATGCCCAAGTTTTATTCTTCTAGGTTGAAGCATTCGTTTGCAGGAACAGTTTGAATTTTTAGGTTTCACTCTGTTTTCTCCTATATAGACCGATGCAGTTAGAACTTTAAATCAAACACGGTTTGTGCTAGCTACTTGAAACATGACACAATATAGTAGTTCTACGTTCTATCTCTAAGGTTTGTTTCCTCTTGATGTAGCCTTCTGCACAGACTGGAGAATAACACTTACAAAGAAAGGCGTTGTTAGGCTGTCAAAAAACTAGAGTCTCCTGAAATCTCAACACATATTTTTTTCCGACCTTAATGATACTTTCAAGTAATGAGCAGTACACCAATCAAACTTGGATGCCCAAGTTTCGTCTCCTAGGTTGATGAATTCGTTTGCAGTAACAGTTTGAATTTCTAGGTTTCACTCTGTTTTCTCCTATATTGACAGATGCAGCTAGAACTCTAAATCAAACACGGTTTGTGCTAGCTTCTTGAAACTTGACACAATAAAGTAGGTCTACGTTCTATCTCTAAGGTTTGTTTCCTCTTGATGTAGCCTAAAGCAGGGACTGGCGAATAACACTTATATTGAAAGGGGTTGCCAAACTTTCAAAAAACTAGAGTCTCCTGAAATCTCAACATATATTTTTTCATCCAATCTTCATGATACATTCAAGTAATGATCAGTACACCATTCCCACTTGGATGCCCAAGTTTTGTTCTTCTAGGTTGAAGCATTCGTTTGCAGGAACAGTTTGAATTTTTAGGTTTCACTCTGTTTTCTCCTATATTGACAAATGTAGTTCAAACTCTAAATCATACACGGTTTGGGCTAGCTTCTTGAAACTTGACACAATAAAGTAGTTCTACGTTCTATCCCTACGGTTTGTTTCCTCTTGATGTAGCCTTCAGCACAGACTGGCGAATAACACTTACAATGAAAGGCGTTGTTAGGCTGCCAAAAAACTAGAGTCTCCTGAAATCTCAACAAATATTTTTTTCCGACCTTAATGATACTTTCAAGTAATGAGCAGTACACCAATCGAACTTGGATGCCCAAGTTTCGTTCTCCTAGGTTGATGCATTCGTTTGCAGTAACAGTTTGAATTTCTAGGTTTCACTCTGTTTTCTCCTATATTGACAGATGCAGCTAGAACTCTAAATCAAACACGGTTTGTGCTAGCTTCTTGAAACTTGACACAATAAAGTAGTTCTACGTTCTATCTCTAAGGTTTGTTACCTCTTGATGTAGCCTAAAGCAGGGACTGGCGAATAACACTTATATTGAGAGGGGTTGCCAAACTTTCAAAAAACTAGAGTCTCCTGAAATCTCAACATATATTTTTTCATCCATTCTTCATGATACATTCAAGTAATGATCAGTACACCATTCCCATTTGGATGCCCAAGTTTGTTCTTCTAGGTTGAAGCATTCGTTTGCAGGAACAGTTTGAATTTTTAGGTTTCACTTTGGTTTCTCCTATATTGACAGATGCAGTTAGAACTTTAAATCAAACACGGCTTGTGCTAGCTACTTGAAACATGACACAATAAAGTAGTTCTACGTTCTATCTCTAAGGTTTGTTTCCTCTTGATGTAGCCTTCAGCACAGACTGGCGAATAACACTTACAATGAGAGGCGTTGTTAGGCTGCCAAAAAACTAGAGTCTCCTGAAATCTCAACACATATTTTTTTTCCGACCTTAATGATACTTTCAAGTAATGAGCAGTACACCAATCAAACTTGGATGCCCAACTTTCTTACCCCTAGGTTGATGCATTCGTTTGCAGTAACAGTTTGAATTTCTAGGTTTCACTCTGTTTTCTCCTATATTGACAGATGCAGCTAGAACTCTAAATCAAACACGGTTTGTGCTAGCTTCTCGAAACTTGACACAATAAAGTAGTTCTACGTTCTATATCTAAGGTTTTTTTTCTCTTGATGTAGCCTAAAGCAGGGACTGGCGAATAACACTTATATTGAAAGGGGTTGCCAAACTTTCAAAAAACTAGAGTCTCCTGAAATCTCAACATATATTTTTTCATCCAATCTTCATGATACATTCAAGTAATGATCAGTACACCATTCCCACTTGGATGCCCAAGTTTTGTTCTTCTAGGTTGAAGCATTCGTTTGCAGGAACAGTTTGAATTTTTAGGTTTCACTCTGTTTTCTCCTATATAGACCGATGCAGTTAGAACTTTAAATCAAACACGGTGTGCTAGCTACTTGAAACATGACACAATAAAGTAGTTCTACGTTCTATCTCTAAGGTTTGTTTCCTCTTGATGTAGCCTTCTGCACAGACTGGGGAATAAAACTTACAAAGAAAGGCGTTGTTAGGCTGCCAAAAAACTAGAGTCTCCTGAAATCTCAACACATATATTTTCCCGACCTTAATGATACTTTCAAGTAATGAGCAGTACACCAATCAAACTTGGATGCCCAAGTTTCGTTCTCCTAGGTTGATGCATTCGTTTGCAGTAACAGTTTGAATTTCTAGGTTTCACTCTGTTTTCTTTTATATTGACAGATGCAGCTAGAACTCTAAATCAAACACGGTTTGTACTAGCTTCTTGAAACTTGACACAATAAAGTAGTTCTACGTTCTATCTCTAAGGTTTGTTTCCTCTTGATGTAGCCTAAAGCAGGGACTGGCGAATAACACTTACAATGAGAGGCGTTGTTAGGCTGCCAAAAAACTACAGTCTCCTGAAATCTCATCATATATTTTTTCTTCCGACCTTCATGATACTTTCAAGTAATGAGCAGTGCACCAATCAAACTTGGATGCCCAAGTTTTGTTCTCCTAGGTTGAAGCATTCGTTTGCAGGAACAGTTTGAATTTTTAGGTTTCACTCTGTTTTGTCCTATATTGACAGATGCAGTTCGAACTCTAAATCAAACACGGTTTGTGCTAGCTTCTTGAAACTTGACAAAATACTGTAGTTCTACGTTCTATCTCTAAGGTTTGTTTCCTCTTGATGTAGCCTAATGCAGGGACTGGCGAATAACACTTTTATTGAAAGGGGTTGCCAAACTTCCAAAAACTAGAGTCTCCTGAAATCTCAACATATATTTTTTCATCCAATCTTCATGATACTTTCAAGTAATAATCAGTACAGCAATCCCACTTGGATGCTCAAGTTTCTTTCTCCTAGGTTGAAGCATTCGTTTGCAGGAACAGTTTGAATTTTTAGGTTTCACTCTGTTTTCTCCTATATTGACAGAATCAGCTAGAACTCTAAATCAAACACGGTTTGTGCTAGCTTCTTGAAACTTGACACAATAAAGTAGGTCTACGTTCTATCTCTAAGGTTTGTTTCCTCTTGATGTAGCCTAAAGCAGGGACTGGCGAATAACACTTATATTGAAAGGGGTTGCCAAACTTTCAAAAAACTAGAGTCTCCTGAATTCTCAACATATATTTTTTCATCCAATCTTCATGATACATTCAAGTAATGATCAGTACACCATTCCCACTTGGATGCCCAAGTTTTGTTCTTCTAGGTTGAAGCATTCGTTTGCAGGAACAGTTTGAATTATTAGGTTTCACTCTGTTTTCTCCTATATTGACAAATGTAGTTCAAACTCTAAATCATACACGGTTTGGGCTAGCTTCTTGAAACTTGACACAATAAAGTAGTTCTACGTTCTATCCCTACGGTTTGTTTCCTCTTGATGTAGCCTTCAGCACAGACTGGCGAATAACACTTACAATGAAAGGCGTTGTTAGGCTGCCAAAAAACTAGAGTCTCCTGAAATCTCAACACATATTTTTTTCCGACCTTAATGATACTTTCAAGTAATGAGCAGTACACCAATCAAACTTGGATGCCCAAGTTTCGTCTCCTAGGTTGATGCATTCGTTTGCAGTAACAGTTTGAATTTCTAGGTTTCACTCTGTTTTCTCCTATATTGACAGATGCAGCTAGAACTCTAAATCAAACACGGTTTGTGCTAGCTTCTTGAAACTTGACACAATAAAGTAGGTCTACGTTCTATCTCTAAGGTTTGTTTCCTCTTGATGTAGCCTAAAGCAGGGACTGGCGAATAACACTTATATTGAAAGGGGTTGCCAAACTTTCAAAAAACTAGAGTCTCCTGAAATCTCAACATATATTTTTTCATCCAATCTTCATGATACATTCAAGTAATGATCAGTACACCATTCCCACTTGGATGCCCAAGTTTTGTTCTTCTAGGTTGAAGCATTCGTTTGCAGGAACAGTTTGAATTTTTAGGTTTCACTCTGTTTTCTCCTATATTGACAAATGTAGTTCAAACTCTAAATCATACACGGTTTGGGCTAGCTTCTTGAAACTTGACACAATAAAGTAGTTCTACGTTCTATCCCTACGGTTTGTTTCCTCTTGATGTAGCCTTCAGCACAGACTGGCGAATAACACTTACAATGAAAGGCGTTGTTAGGCTGCCAAAAAACTAGAGTCTCCTGAAATCTCAACAAATATTTTTTTCCGACCTTAATGATACTTTCAAGTAATGAGCAGTACACCAATCAAACTTGGATGCCCAAGTTTCGTCTCCTAGGTTGATGCATTCGTTTGCAGTAACAGTTTGAATTTCTAGGTTTCACTCTGTTTTCTCCTATATTGACAGATGCAGCTAGAACTCTAAATCAAACACGGTTTGTGCTAGCTTCTTGAAACTTGACACAATAAAGTAGGTCTACGTTCTATCTCTAAGGTTTGTTTCCTCTTGATGTAGCCTAAAGCAGGGACTGGCGAATAACACTTATATTGAAAGGGGTTGCCAAACTTTCAAAAAACTAGAGTCTCCTGAATTCTCAACATATATTTTTTCATCCAATCTTCATGATACATTCAAGTAATGATCAGTACACCATTCCCACTTGGATGCCCAAGTTTTGTTCTTCTAGGTTGAAGCATTCGTTTGCAGGAACAGTTTGAATTTTTAGGTTTCACTCTGTTTTCTCCTATATTGACAAATGTAGTTCAAACTCTAAATCATACACGGTTTGGGCTAGCTTCTTGAAACTTGACACAATAAAGTAGTTCTACGTTCTATCCCTACGGTTTGTTTCCTCTTGATGTAGCCTTCAGCACAGACTGGCGAATAACACTTACAATGAAAGGCGTTGTTAGGCTGCCAAAAAACTAGAGTCTCCTGAAATCTCAACACATATTTTTTTCCGACCTTAATGATACTTTCAAGTAATGAGCAGTACACCAATCCAACTTGGATGCCCAAGTTTCGTCTCCTAGGTTGATGCATTCGTTTGCAGTAACAGTTTGAATTTCTAGGTTTCACTCTGTTTTCTCCTATATTGACAGATGCAACTAGAACTCTAAATCAAACACGGTTTGTGCTAGCTTCTTGAAACTTGACACAATAAAGTAGGTCTACGTTCTATCTCTAAGGTTTGTTTCCTCTTGATGTAGCCTAAAGCAGGGACTGGCGAATAACACTTATATTGAAAGGGGTTGCCAAACTTTCAAAAAACTAGAGTCTCCTGAAATCTCAACATATATTTTTTCATCCAATCTTCATGATACATTCAAGTAATGATCAGTACACCATTCCCACTTGGATGCCCAAGTTTTGTTCTTCTAGGTTGAAGCATTCGTTTGCAGGAACAGTTTGAATTTTTCGGTTTCACTCTGTTTTCTCCTATATTGACAAATGTAGTTCAAACTCTAAATCATACACGGTTTGGGCTAGCTTCTTGAAACTTGACACAATAAAGTAGTTCTACGTTCTATACCTACGCTTTGTTTCCTCTTGATGTAGCCTTCAGCACAGACTGGCGAATAACACTTACAATGAGAGGCGTTGTTAGGCTGCCAAAAAACTAGTGTCTCCTGAAATCTCAACAAATATTTTTTTCCGACCTTAATGATACTTTCAAGTAATGAGCAGTACACCAATCGAACTTGGATGCCCAAGTTTCGTTCTCCTAGGTTGATGCATTCGTTTGCAGTAACAGTTTGAATTTCTAGGTTTCACTCTGTTTTCTCCTATATTGACAGATGCAGCTAGAACTCTAAATCAAACACGGTTTGTGCTAGCTTCCTGAAACTTGACACAATAAAGTAGGTCTACGTTCTATCTCTAAGGTTTGTTTCCTCTTGATGTAGCCTAAAGCAGGGACTGGCGAATAACACTTATATTGAAAGGGGTTGCCAAACTTTCAAAAAACTAGAGTCTCCTGAAATCTCAACATATATTTTTTCATCCAATCTTCATGATACATTCAAGTAATGATCAGTACACCATTCCCACTTGGATGCCCAAGTTTTGATCTTCTAGGTTGAAGCATTCGTTTGCAGGAACAGTTTGAATTTTTAGGTTTCACTCTGTTTTCTCCTATATAGACCGATGCAGTTAGAACTTTAAATCAAACACGGTGTGCTAGCTCTTTGAAACATGACACAATAAAGTAGTTCTACGTTCTATCTCTAAGGTTTGTTTCTTCTTGATGTAGCCTTCTGCACAGACTGGGGAATAAAACTTACAAAGAAAGGCGTTGTTAGGCTGCCAAAAAACTAGAGTCTCCTGAAATCTCAACACATTTATTTTCCCGACCTTAATGATACTTTCAAGTAATGAGCAGTACACCAATCAAACTTGGATGCCCAAGTTTCGTTCTCCTAGGTTGATGCATTCGTTTGCAGTAACAGTTTGAATTTCTAGGTTTCACTCTGTTTTCTTTTATATTGACAGATGCAGCTAGAACTCTAAATCAAACACGGTTTGTACTAGCTTCTTGAAACTTGACACAATAAAGTAGTTCTACGTTCTATCTCTAAGGTTTGTTTCCTCTTGATGTAGCCTAAAGCAGGGACTGGCGAATAACACTTACAATGAGAGGCGTTGTTAGGCTGCCAAAAAACTACAGTCTCCTGAAATCTCATCATATATTTTTTCTTCCAACCTTCATGATACTTTCAAGTAATGAGCAGTGCACCAATCAAACTTGGATGCCCAAGTTTTGTTCTCCTAGGTTGAAGCATTCGTTTGCAGGAACAGTTTGAATTTTTAGGTTTCACTCTGTTTTGTCCTATATTGACAGATGCAGTTCGAACTCTAAATCAAACACGGTTTGTGCTAGCTTCTTGAAACTTGACAAAATACTGTAGTTCTACGTTCTATCTCTAAGGTTTGTTTCCTCTTGATGTAGCCTAATGCAGGGACTGGCGAATAACACTTTTATTGAAAGGGGTTGCCAAACTTCCAAAAACTAGAGTCTCCTGAAATCTCAACATATATTTTTTCATCCAATCTTCATGATACTTTCAAGTAATGATCAGTACAGCAATCCCACTTGGATGCTCAAGTTTCATTCTCCTAGGTTGAAGCATTCGTTTGCAGGAACAGTTTGAATTTTTAGGTTTCACTCTGTTTTCTCCTATATTGACAAATGTAGTTCAAACTCTAAATCATACACGGTTTGGGCTAGCTTCTTGAAACTTGACACAATAAAGTAGTTCTACATTCTATCCCTAAGGTTTGTTTCCTCTTGATGTAGCCTTCAGCACAGACTGGCGAATAACACTTACAATGAGAGGCGTTGTTAGGCTGCCAAAAAACTAGAGTCTCCTGAAATCTCAACACATATTTTTTTTCCGACCTTAATGATACTTTCAAGTAATGAGCAGTACACCAATCAAACTTGGATGCCCAAGTTTCGTTCTCTTAGGTTGATGCATTCGTTTGCAGTAACAGTTTGAATTTCTAGGTTTCACTCTGTTTTCTTCTATATTGACAGATGCAGCTAGAACTCTAAATCAAACACGGTTTGTGCTAGCTTCTTGAAACTTGACACAATAAAGTAGGTCTACGTTCCATCTCTAAGGTTTGTTTCCTCTTGATGTAGCCTAAAGCAGGGACTGGCGAATAACACTTATATTGAAAGGGGTTGCCAAACTTTCAAAAAACTAGAGTCTCCTGAATTCTCAACATATATTTTTTCATCCAATCTTCATGATACATTCAAGTAATGATCAGTACACCATTCCCACTTGGATGCCCAAGTTTTGTTCTTCTAGGTTGAAGCATTCGTTTGCAGGAACAGTTTGAATTTTTAGGTTTCACTCTGTTTTCTCCTATATTGACAAATGTAGTTCAAACTCTAAATCATACACGGTTTGGGCTAGCTTCTTGAAACTTGACACAATAAAGTAGTTCTACGTTCTATCCCTACGGTTTGTTTCCTCTTGATGTAGCCTTCAGCACAGACTGGCGAATAACACTTACAATGAAAGGCGTTGTTAGGCTGCCAAAAAACTAGAGCCTCCTGAAATCTCAACACATATTTTTTTCCGACCTTAATGATACTTTCAAGTAATGAGCAGTACACCAATCAAACTTGGATGCCCAAGTTTCGTCTCCTAGGTTGATGCATTCGTTTGCAGTAACAGTTTGAATTTCTAGGTTTCACTCTGTTTTCTCCTATATTGACAGATGCAGCTAGAACTCTAAATCAAACACGGTTTGTGCTAGCTTCTTGAAACTTGACACAATAAAGTAGGTCTACGTTCTATCTCTAAGGTTTGTTTCCTCTTGATGTAGCCTAAAGCAGGGACTTGCGAATAACACTTATATTGAAAGGGGTTGCCAAACTTTCAAAAAACTAGAGTCTCCTGAAATCTCAACATATATTTTTTCATCCAATCTTCATGATACATTCAAGTAATGATCAGTACACCATTCCCACTTGGATGCCCAAGTTTTGTTCTTCTAGGTTGAAGCATTCGTTTGCAGGAACAGTTTGAATTTTTAGGTTTCACTCTGTTTTCTCCTATATTGACAAATGTAGTTCAAACTCTAAATCATACACGGTTTGGGCTAGCTTCTTGAAACTTGACACAATAAAGTAGTTCTACGTTCTATCCCTACGGTTTGTTTCCTCTTGATGTAGCCTTCAGCACAGACTGGCGAATAACACTTACAATGAAAGGCGTTGTTAGGCTGCCAAAAAACTAGAGTCTCCTGAAATCTCAACAAATATTTTTTTCCGACCTTAATGATACTTTCAAGTAATGAGCAGTACACCAATCAAACTTGGATGCCCAAGTTTCGTCTCCTAGGTTGATGCATTCGTTTGCAGTAACAGTTTGAATTTCTAGGTTTCACTCTGTTTTCTCCTATATTGACAGATGCAGCTAGAACTCTAAATCAAACACGGTTTGTGCTAGCTTCTTGAAACTTGACACAATAAAGTAGGTCTACGTTCTATCTCTAAGGTTTGTTTCCTCTTGATGTAGCCTAAAGCAGGGACTGGCGAATAACACTTATATTGAAAGGGGTTGCCAAACTTTCAAAAAACTAGAGTCTCCTGAATTCTCAACATATATTTTTTCATCCAATCTTCATGATACATTCAAGTAATGATCAGTACACCATTCCCACTTGGATGCCCAAGTTTTGTTCTTCTAGGTTGAAGCATTCGTTTGCAGGAACAGTTTGAATTTTTAGGTTTCACTCTGTTTTCTCCTATATTGACAAATGCAGTTCAAACTCTAAATCATACACGGTTTGGGCTAGCTTCTTGAAACTTGACACAATAAAGTAGTTCTACGTTCTATCCCTACGGTTTGTTTCCTCTTGATGTAGCCTTCAGCACAGACTGGCGAATAACACTTACAATGAAAGGCGTTGTTAGGCTGCCAAAAAACTAGAGTCTCCTGAAATCTCAACACATATTTTTTTCCGACCTTAATGATACTTTCAAGTAATGAGCAGTACACCAATCCAACTTGGATGCCCAAGTTTCGTCTCCTAGGTTGATGCATTCGTTTGCAGTAACAGTTTGAATTTCTAGGTTTCACTCTGTTTTCTCCTATATTGACAGATGCAACTAGAACTCTAAATCAAACACGGTTTGTGCTAGCTTCTTGAAACTTGACACAATAAAGTAGGTCTACGTTCTATCTCTAAGGTTTGTTTCCTCTTGATGTAGCCTAAAGCAGGGACTGGCGAATAACACTTATATTGAAAGGGGTTGCCAAACTTTCAAAAAACTAGAGTCTCCTGAAATCTCAACATATATTTTTTCATCCAATCTTCATGATACATTCAAGTAATGATCAGTACACCATTCCCACTTGGATGCCCAAGTTTTGTTCTTCTAGGTTGAAGCATTCGTTTGCAGGAACAGTTTGAATTTTTAGGTTTCACTCTGTTTTCTCCTATATTGACAAATGTAGTTCAAACTCTAAATCATACACGGTTTGGGCTAGCTTCTTGAAACTTGACACAATAAAGTAGTTCTACGTTCTATACCTACGGTTTGTTTCCTCTTGATGTAGCCTTCAGCACAGACTGGCGAATAACACTTACAATGAGAGGCGTTGTTAGGCTGCCAAAAAACTAGAGTCTCCTGAAATCTCAACAAATATTTTTTTCCGACCTTAATGATACTTTCAAGTAATGAGCAGTACACCAATCGAACTTGGATGCCCAAGTTTCGTTCTCCTAGGTTGATGCATTCGTTTGCAGTAACAGTTTGAATTTCTAGGTTTCACTCTGTTTTCTCCTATATTGACAGATGCAGCTAGAACTCTAAATCAAACACGGTTTGTGCTAGCTTCCTGAATCTTGACACAATAAAGTAGGTCTACGTTCTATCTCTAAGGTTTGTTTCCTCTTGATGTAGCCTAAAGCAGGGACTGGCGAATAACACTTATATTGAAAGGGGTTGCCAAACTTTCAAAAAACTAGAGTCTCCTGAAATCTCAACATATATTTTTTCATCCAATCTTTATGATACATTCAAGTAATGATCAGTACACCATTCCCACTTGGATGCCCAAGTTTTGATCTTCTAGGTTGAAGCATTCGTTTGCAGGAACAGTTTGAATTTTTAGGTTTCACTCTGTTTTCTCCTATATAGACCGATGCAGTTAGAACTTTAAATCAAACACGGTGTGCTAGCTACTTGAAACATGACACAATAAAGTAGTTCTACGTTCTATCTCTAAGGTTTGTTTCTTCTTGATGTAGCCTTCTGCACAGACTGGGGAATAAAACTTACAAAGAAAGGCGTTGTTAGGCTGCCAAAAAACTAGAGTCTCCTGAAATCTCAACACATTTATTTTCCCGACCTTAATGATACTTTCAAGTAATGAGCAGTACACCAATCAAACTTGGATGCCCAAGTTTCGTTCTCCTAGGTTGATGCATTCGTTTGCAGTAACAGTTTGAATTTCTAGGTTTCACTCTGTTTTCTTTTATATTGACAGATGCAGCTAGAACTCTAAATCAAACACGGTTTGTACTAGCTTCTTGAAACTTGACACAATAAAGTAGTTCTACGTTCTATCTCTAAGGTTTGTTTCCTCTTGATGTAGCCTAAAGCAGGGACTGGCGAATAACACTTACAATGAGAGGCGTTGTTAGGCTGCCAAAAAACTACAGTCTCCTGAAATCTCATCATATATTTTTTCTTCCAACCTTCATGATACTTTCAAGTAATGAGCAGTGCACCAATCAAACTTGGATGCCCAAGTTTTGTTCTCCTAGGTTGAAGCATTCGTTTGCAGGAACAGTTTGAATTTTTAGGTTTCACTCTGTTTTGTCCTATATTGACAGATGCAGTTCGAACTCTAAATCAAACACGGTTTGTGCTAGCTTCTTGAAACTTGACAAAATACTGTAGTACTACGTTCTATCTCTAAGGTTTGTTTCCTCTTGATGTAGCCTAATGCAGGGACTGGCGAATAACACTTTTATTGAAAGGGGTTGCCAAACTTCCAAAAACTAGAGTCTCCTGAAATCTCAACATATATTTTTTCATCCAATCTTCATGATACTTTCAAGTAATGATCAGTACAGCAATCCCACTTGGATGCTCAAGTTTCATTCTCCTAGGTTGAAGCATTCGTTTGCAGGAACAGTTTGAATTTTTAGGTTTCACTCTGTTTTCTCCTATATTGACAAATGTAGTTCAAACTCTAAATCATACACGGTTTGGGCTAGCTTCTTGAAACTTGACACAATAAAGTAGTTCTACATTCTATCCCTAAGGTTTGTTTCCTCTTGATGTAGCCTTCAGCACAGACTGGCGAATAACACTTACAATGAGAGGCGTTGTTAGGCTGCCAAAAAACTAGAGTCTCCTGAAATCTCAACACATATTTTTTTTCCGACCTTAATGATACTTTCAAGTAATGAGCTGTACACCAATCAAACTTGGATGCCCAAGTTTCGTTCTCTTAGGTTGATGCATTCGTTTGCAGTAACAGTTTGAATTTCTAGGTTTCACTCTGTTTTCTTCTATATTGACAGATGCAGCTAGAACTCTAAATCAAACACGGTTTGTGCTAGCTTCTTGAAACTTGACACAATAAAGTAGGTCTACGTTCCATCTCTAAGGTTTGTTTCCTCTTGATGTAGCCTAAAGCAGGGACTGGCGAATAACACTTATATTGAAAGGGGTTGCCAAACTTTCAAAAAACTAGAGTCTCCTGAATTCTCAACATATATTTTTTCATCCAATCTTCATGATACATTCAAGTAATGATCAGTACACCATTCCCACTTGGATGCCCAAGTTTTGTTCTTCTAGGTTGAAGCATTCGTTTGCAGGAACAGTTTGAATTTTTAGGTTTCACTCTGTTTTCTCCTATATTGACAAATGTAGTTCAAACTCTAAATCATACACGGTTTGGGCTAGCTTCTTGAAACTTGACACAATAAAGTAGTTCTACGTTCTATCCCTACGGTTTGTTTCCTCTTGATGTAGCCTTCAGCACAGACTGGCGAATAACACTTACAATGAAAGGCGTTGTTAGGCTGCCAAAAAACTAGAGCCTCCTGAAATCTCAACACATATTTTTTTCCGACCTTAATGATACTTTCAAGTAATGAGCAGTACACCAATCAAACTTGGATGCCCAAGTTTCGTCTCCTAGGTTGATGCATTCGTTTGCAGTAACAGTTTGAATTTCTAGGTTTCACTCTGTTTTCTCCTATATTGACAGATGCAGCTAGAACTCTAAATCAAACACGGTTTGTGCTAGCTTCTTGAAACTTGACACAATAAAGTAGGTCTACGTTCTATCTCTAAGGTTTGTTTCCTCTTGATGTAGCCTAAAGCAGGGACTGGCGAATAACACTTATATTGAAAGGGGTTGCCAAACTTTCAAAAAACTAGAGTCTCCTGAAATCTCAACATATATTTTTTCATCCAATCTTCATGATACATTCAAGTAATGATCAGTACACCATTCCCACTTGGATGCCCAAGTTTTGTTCTTCTAGGTTGAAGCATTCGTTTGCAGGAACAGTTTGAATTTTTAGGTTTCACTCTGTTTTCTCCTATATTGACAAATGTAGTTCAAACTCTAAATCATACACGGTTTGGGCTAGCTTCTTGAAACTTGACACAGTAAAGTAGTTCTACGTTCTATCCCTACGGTTTGTTTCCTCTTGATGTAGCCTTCAGCACAGACTGGCGAATAACACTTACAATGAAAGGCGTTGTTAGGCTGCCAAAAAACTAGAGTCTCCTGAAATCTCAACAAATATTTTTTTCCGACCCTAATGATACTTTCAAGTAATGAGCAGTACACCAATCGAACTTGGATGCCCAAGTTTCGTTCTCCTAGGTTGATGCATTCGTTTGCAGTAACAGTTTGAATTTCTAGGTTTCACTCTGTTTTCTCCTATATTGACAGATGCAGCTAGAACTCTAAATCAAACACGGTTTGTGCTAGCTTCTTGAAACTTGACACAATAAAGTTGGTCTACGTTCTATCTCTAAGGTTTGTTTCCTCTTGATGTAGCCTAAAGCAGGGACTGGCGAATAACACTTATATTGAAAGGGGTTGCCAAACTTTCAAAAAACTAGAGTCTCCTGAAATCTCAACATATATTTTTTCATCCAATCTTCATGATACATTCAAGTAATGATCAGTACACCATTCCCACTTGGATGCCCAAGTTTTGTTCTTCTAGGTTGAAGCATTCGTTTGCAGGAACAGTTTGAATTTTTAGGTTTCACTCTGTTTTCTCCTATATTGACAGATGCAGTTAGAACTTTAAATCAAACACGGTTTGTGCTAGCTACTTGAAACATGACACAATAAAGTAGTTCTACGTTCTATCTCTAAGGTTTGTTTCCTCTTGATGTAGCCTTCAGCACAGACTGGCGAATAACACTTACAATGAGAGGCGTTGTTAGGCTGCCAAAAAACTAGAGTCTCCTGAAATCTCAACACATATTTTTTTTCCGACCTTAATGATACTTTCAAGTAATGAGCAGTACACCAATCAAACTTGGATGCCCAAGTTTCGTTCTCCTAGGATGATGCATTCGTTTGCAGTAACAGTTTGAATTTCTAGGTTTCACTCTGTTTTCTCCTATATTGACAGATGCAGCTAGAAGTCTAAATCAAACACGGTTTGTGCTAGCTTCTCGAAACTTGACACAATAAAGTAGTTCGACGTTCTATCTCTAAGGTTTGTTTCCTCTTGATGTAGCCTAAAGCAGGGACTGGCGAATAACACTTATATTGAAAGGGGTTTCCAAACTTTCAAAAAACTAGAGTCTCCTGAAATCTCAACATATATTTTTTCATCCAATCTTCATGATACATTCCAGTAATGATCAGTACACCATTCCCTCTTGGATGCCCAAGTTTTGTTCTTCTAGGTTGAAGCATTCGTTTGCAGGAACAGTTTGAATTTTTAGGTTTCACTCTGTTTTCTCCTATATAGACAGATGCAGTTAGAACTTTAAATCAAACACGGTTTGTGCTAGCTACTTGAAACATGACACAATAAAGTAGTTCTACGGTCTATCTCTAAGGTTTTTTTCCTCTTGATGTAGCCTTCTGCACAGACTGGGGAATAACACTTACAAAGAAAGGCGTTGTTAGGCTGCCAAAAAACTAGAGTCTCCTGAAATCTCAACACATATTTTTTTCTGACCTTAATGAAACTTTCAAGTAATGAGCAGTACACCAATCAAACTTGGATGCCCAAGTTTCGTTCTCCTAGGTTGATGCATTCGTTTGCAGTAACAGTTTGAATTTCTAGGTTTCACTCTATTTTCACCTATATTGACAGATGCAGCTAGAACTCTAAATCAAACACGGTTTGTACTAGCTTCTTGAAACTTGACACAATAAAGTAGTTCTACGTTCTATCTCTAAGGTTTGTTTCCTCTTGATGTAGCCTAAAGCAGGGACTGGCGAATAACACTTACAATGAGAGGCGTTGTTAGGCTGCCAAAAAACTACAGTCTCCTGAAATCTCATCATATATTTTTTCTTCCGACCTTCATGATACTTTCAAGAAATGAGCAGTGCACCAATCAAACTTGGATGCCCAAGTTTTGTTCTCCTAGCTTGAAGCATTCGTTTGCAGGAACAGTTTGAATTTTTAGGTTTCACTCTGTTTTGTCCTATATTGACAGATGCAGTTCGAACTCTAAATCAAACACAGTTTGTGCTAGCTTCTTGAAACTTGACAAAATACTGTAGTTCTACGTTCTATCTCTAAGGTTTGTTTCCTCTTGATGTAGCCTAATGCAGGGACTGGCGAATAACACTTTTATTGAAAGGGGTTGCCAAACTTCCAAAAACTAGAGTCTTCTGAAATCTCAACATATATTTTTTCATCCAATCTTCATGAGACTTTCAAGTAATGATCAGTACAGCAATCTCACTTGGATGCTCAAGTTTCATTCTCCTACGTTGAAGCATTCGTTTGCAGTAACAGTTTGAATTTTTAGGTTTCACTCTGTTTTCTCCTATATTGACAAATGTAGTTCAAACTCTAAATCATACACGGTTTGGGCTAGCTTCTTGAAAGTTGACACAATAAAGTAGTTCTACATTCTATCCCTAAGGTTTGTTTCCTCTTGATGTAGCCTTCAGCACAGACTGGCGAATAACACTTACAATGAGAGGCGTTGTTAGGCTGCCAAAAAACTAGAGTCTCCTGAAATCTCAACACATATTTTTTTTCCGACCTTAATGATACTTTCAAGTAATGAGCAGTACACCAATCAAACTTGGATGCCCAAGTTTCGTTCTCCTAGGTTGATGCATTCGTTTGCAGTAACAGTTTGAATTTCTAGGTTTCACTCTGTTTTCTCCTATATTGACAGATGCAGCTAGAACTCTAAATCAAACACGGTTTGTGCTAGCTTCTTGAAACTTGACACAATAAATTAGGTCTACGTTCTATCTCTAAGGTTTGTTTCCTCTTGATGTAGCCTAAAGCAGGGACTGGCGAATAACACTTATATTGAAAGGGGTTGCCAAACTTTCAAAATCTAGAGTCTCCTGAATTCTCAACATATATTTTTCCATCCAATCTTCATGATACATTCAAGTAATGATCAGTACACCATTCCCACTTGGATGCCCAAGTTTTGTTCTTCTAGGTTGAAGCATTCGTTTGCAGGAACAGTTTGAATTTTTAGGTTTCACTCTGTTTTCTCCTATATTGACAAATGTTGTTCAAACTCTAAATCATACACGGTTTGGGCTAGCTTCTTGAAACTTGACACAATAAAGTAGTTCTACGTTCTATCCCTATGGTTTGTTTCCTCTTGATGTAGCCTTCAGCACAGACTGGCGAATAACACTTACAATGAAAGGCGTTGTTAGGCTGCCAAAAAACTAGAGTCTCCTGAAATCTCAACACATATTTTTTTCTGACCTTAATGATACTTTCAAGTAATGAGCAGTACACCAATCAAACTTGGATGCCCAAGTTTCGTCTCCTAGGTTGATGCATTCGTTTGCAGTAACAGTTTGAATTTCTAGGTTTCACTCTGTTTTCTCCTATATTGACAGATGCAGCTAGAACTCTAAATCAAACACGGTTTGTGCTAGCTTCTTGAAACTTGACACAATAAAGTAGGTCTACGTTCTATCTCTAAGGTTTGTTTCCTCTTGATGTAGCCTAAAGCAGGGACTGGTGAATAACACTTATATTGAAAGGGGTTGCCAAACTTTCAAAAAACTAGAGTCTCCTGAAATCTCAACATATATTTTTTCATCCAATCTTCATGATACATTCAAGTAATGATCAGTACACCATTCCCACTTGGATGCCCAAGTTTTGTTCTTCTAGGTTGAAGCATTCGTTTGCAGGAACAGTTTGAATTTTTAGGTTTCACTCTGTTTTCTCCTATATTGAAAAATGTAGTTCAAACTCTAAATCATACACGGTTTGGGCTAGCTTCTTGAAACTTGACACAATAAAGTAGTTCTACCTTCTATCCCTACGGTTTGTTTCCTCTTGATGTAGCCTTCAGCACAGACTGGCGAATAACACTTACAATGAAAGGCATTGTTAGGCTGCCAAAAAACTAGAGTCTCCTGAAATCTCAACACATATTTTTTTCCGACCTTAATGATACTTTCAAGTAATGAGCAGTACACCAATCGAACTTGGATGCCCAAGTTTCGTTCTCCTAGGTTGATGCATTCGTTTGCAGTAACAGTTTGAATTTCTAGGTTTCACTCTGTTTTCTCCTATATTGACAGATGCAGCTAGAACTCTAAATCAAACACGGTTTGTGCTAGCTTCTTGAAACTTGACACAATAAAGTAGGTCTACGTTCTATCTCTAAGGTTTGTTTCCTCTTGATGTAGCCTAAAGCAGGGACTGGCGAATAACACTTATATTGAAAGGGGTTGCCAAACTTTCAAAAAACTAGAGTCTCCTGAAATCTCAACATATATTTTTTCATCCAATCTTCATGATACATTCAAGTAATGATCAGTACACCATTCCCACTTGGATGCCCAAGTTTTGTTCTTCTAGGTTGAAGCATTCGTTTGCAGGAACAGTTTGAATTTTTAGGTTTCACTCTGTTTTCTCCTATATTGACAGATGCAGTTAGAACTTTAAATCAAACACAGTTTGTGCTAGCTACTTGAAACATGACACAATAAAGTAGTTCTACGTTCTATCTCTAAGGTTTGTTTCCTCTTGATGTAGCCTTCAGCACAGACTGGCGAATAACACTTACAATGAGAGGCGTTGTTAGGCTGCCAAAAAACTAGAGTCTCCTGAAATCTCAACACATATTTTTTTCCGACCTTAATGATACTTTCAAGTAATGAGCAGTACACCAATCAAACTTGGATGCCCAAGTTTCATTCTCCTCGGTTGATGCATTCGTTTGCAGTAACAGTTTGAATTTCTAGGTTTCACTCTGTTTTCTCCTATATTGACAGATGCAGTTAGAACTCTAAATCAAACACGGTTTGTGCTAGCTTCTTGAAACTTGACACAATAAAGTAGTTCTACGTTCTATCTCTAAGGTTTGTTTCCTCTTGATGTAGCCTAAAGCAGGGACTGGCGAATAACACTTATATTGAAAGGGGTTGCCAAACTTTCAAAAAACTAGAGTCTCCTGAAATCTCAACATATATTTTTTCATCCAATCTTCATGATACATTCAAGTAATGATCAGTACACCATTCCCACTTGGATGCCCAAGTTTTGTTCTTCTAGGTTGAAGCATTCGTTTGCAGGAACAGTTTGAATTTTTAGGTTCCACTCTGGTTTCTCCTATATTGACAGATGCATTTAGAACTTTAAATCAAACACAGTTTGTGCTAGCTACTTGAAACATGACACAATAAAGTAGTTCTACGTTCTATCCCTAAGGTTTGTTTCCTCTTGATGTAGCCTTAAGCAGAGACTGGCGAATAACACATTCAATGAAAGGCGTTGTTATGCTGCCAGAAAACTAGAGTCTCCTGAAATCTCAACACATATTTTTTTTCTGACCTTAATGATACTTTCAAGTAATGAGCAGTACACCAATCAAACTTGGATGCCCAAGTTTCGTTCTCCTAGGTTGATGCATTCGTTTGCAGTAACAGTTTGAATTTCTAGGTTTCACTCTGTTTTCTCCTATATTGACAGATGCAGCTAAAACTCTAAATCAAACACGGTTTGTGCTAGCTTCTTGAAACTTGACACAATAAAGTAGGTCTACGTTCTATCTCTAAGGTTTGTTTCCTCTTGATGTAGCCTAAAGCAGGGACTGTGAATAACACTTATATTGAAAGGGGTTGCCAAACTTTCAAAAAACTAGAGTCTCCTGAAATCTCAACATATATTTTTTCATCCAATCTTCATGATACATTCAAGTAATGATCAGTACACCATTCCCACTTGGATGCCCAAGTTTTGTTCTTCTAGGTTGAAGCATTCGTTTGCAGGAACAGTTTGAATTTTTAGGTTTCACTCTGTTTTCTCCTATATTGACAAATGTAGTTCAAACTCTAAATCATACACGGTTTGGGCTAGCTTCTTGAAACTTGACACAATAAAGTAGTTCTACCTTCTATCCCTACGGTTTGTTTCCTCTTGATGTAGCCTTCAGCACAGACTGGCGAATAACACTTACAATGAAAGGCGTTGTTAGGCTGCCAAAAAACTAGAGTCTCCTGAAATCTCAACACATATTTTTTTCCGACCTTAATGATACTTTCAAGTAATGAGCAGTACACCAATCGAACTTGGATGCCCAAGTTTCGTTCTCCTAGGTTGATGCATTCGTTTGCAGTAACAGTTTGAATTTCTAGGTTTCACTCTGTTTTCTCCTATATTGACAGATGCAGCTAGAACTCTAAATCAAACACGGTTTGTGCTAGCTTCTTGAAACTTGACACAATAAAGTAGGTCTACGTTCTATCTCTAAGGTTTGTTTCCTCTTGATGTAGCCTAAAGCAGGGACTGGCGAATAACACTTATATTGAAAGGGGTTGCCAAACTTTCTAAAAACTAGAGTCTCCTGAAATCTCAACATATATTTTTTCATCCAATCTTCATGATACATTCAAGTAATGATCAGTACACCATTCCCACTTGGATGCCCAAGTTTTGTTCTTCTAGGTTGAAGCATTCGTTTGCAGGAACAGTTTGAATTTTTAGGTTTCTCTCTGTTTTCTCCTATATTGACAGATGCAGTTAGAACTTTAAATCAAACACGGTTTGTGCTAGCTACTTGAAACATGACACAATAAAGTAGTTCTACGTTCTATCTCTAAGGTTTGTTTCCTCTTGATGTAGCCTTCAGCACAGACTGGCGAATAACACTTACAATGAGAGGCGTTGTTAGGCTGCCAAAAAAATAGAGTCTCCTGAAATCTCAACACATATTTTTTTTCCGACCTTAATGATACTTTCAAATAATGAGCAGTACACCAATCAAACTTGGATGCCCAAGTTTCGTTCTCCTAGGTTGATGCATTCGTTTGCAGTAACAGTTTGAATTTCTAGGTTTCACTCTGTTTTCTCCTATATTGACAGATGCAGCTAGAACTCTAAATCAAACACGGTTTGTGCTAGCTTCTCGAAACTTGACACAATAAAGTAGTTCTACGTTCTATATCTAAGGTTTGTTCCTCTTGATGTAGCCTAAAACAGGGACTGGCGAATTACATTTATATTGAAAGGGGTTGCCAAACTTTCAAAAAACTAGAGTCTCCTGAAATCTCAACATATATTTTTTCATCCAATCTTCATGATACATTCAAGTAATGATCAGTACACCATTCCCACTTGGATGCCCAAGTTTTGTTCTTCTAGGTTGAAGCATTCGTTTGCAGGAACAGTTTGAATTTTTAGGTTTGACTCTGTTTTCTCCTATATTGACAGATGCAGTTAGAACTTTAAATCAAACACGGTTTGTGCTAGCTACTTGAAACATGACACAATAAAGTAGTTCTACGTTCTATGTCTAAGGTTTGTTTCCTCTTGATTTAGCCTTCAGCACAGACTGGCGAATAACACTTACAATGAGAGGCGTTGTTAGGCTGCCAGAAAACTAGAGTCTCCTGAAATCTCAACACATATTTTTTTTCCGACCTTTATGATACTTTCAAGTAATGAGCAGTACACCAATCAAACTTGGATGCCCAAGATTCGTTCTCCTAGGTTGATGCATTCGTTTGCAGTAACAGTTTGAATTTCTAGGTTTCACTCTGTTTTCTCCAATATTGACAGATGCAGCTAGAACTCTAAATCAAACACGGTTTGTGCTAGCTACTTGAAACATGACACAATAAAGTAGTTCTACGTTCTATATCTAAGGTTTGTTTCCTCTTGATGTAGCCTAAAGCAGGGACTGGCGAATAACACTTATATTGAAAGGGGTTGCCAAACTTTCAAAAAACTAGAGTCTCCTGAAATCTCAACATATATTTTTTCATCCAATCTTCATGATACATTCAAGTAATGATCAGTACACCATTCCCACTTGGATGCCCAAGTTTTGTTCTTCTAGGTTGAAGCATTCGTTTGCAGGAACAGTTTGAATTTTTAGGTTTCACTCTGTTTTCTCCTATATTGACAGATGCAGTTAGAACTTTAAATCAAACACAGTTTGTGCTAGCTACTTGAAACATGACACAATAAAGTAGTTCTACGTTCTATCTCTAAGGTTTGTTTCCTCTTGATGTAGCCTTCAGCACAGACTGGCGAATAACACTTACAATGAGAGGCGTTGTTAGGCTGCCAAAAAACTAGAGTCTCCTGAAATCTCAACACATATTTTTTTCCGACCTTAATGATACTTTCAAGTAATGAGCAGTACACCAATCAAACTTGGATGCCCAAGTTTCATTCTCCTCGGTTGATGCATTCGTTTGCAGTAACAGTTTGAATTTCTAGGTTTCACTCTGTTTTCTCCTATATTGACAGATGCAGTTAGAACTCTAAATCAAACACGGTTTGTGCTAGCTTCTTGAAACTTGACACAATAAAGTAGTTCTACGTTCTATCTCTAAGGTTTGTTTCCTCTTGATGTAGCCTAAAGCAGGGACTGGCGAATAACACTTATATTGAAAGGGGTTGCCAAACTTTCAAAAAACTAGAGTCTCCTGAAATCTCAACATATATTTTTTCATCCAATCTTCATGATACATTCAAGTAATGATCAGTACACCATTCCCACTTGGATGCCCAAGTTTTGTTCTTCTAGGTTGAAGCATTCGTTTGCAGGAACAGTTTGAATTTTTAGGTTCCACTCTGGTTTCTCCTATATTGACAGATGCATTTAGAACTTTAAATCAAACACAGTTTGTGCTAGCTACTTGAAACATGACACAATAAAGTAGTTCTACGTTCTATCCCTAAGGTTTGTTTCCTCTTGATGTAGCCTTAAGCAGAGACTGGCGAATAACACATTCAATGAAAGGCGTTGTTATGCTGCCAGAAAACTAGAGTCTCCTGAAATCTCAACACATATTTTTTTTCTGACCTTAATGATACTTTCAAGTAATGAGCAGTACACCAATCAAACTTGGATGCCCAAGTTTCGTTCTCCTAGGTTGATGCATTCGTTTGCAGTAACAGTTTGAATTTCTAGGTTTCACTCTGTTTTCTCCTATATTGACAGATGCAGCTAAAACTCTAAATCAAACACGGTTTGTGCTAGCTTCTTGAAACTTGACACAATAAAGTAGGTCTACGTTCTATCTCTAAGGTTTGTTTCCTCTTGATGTAGCCTAAAGCAGGGACTGTGAATAACACTTATATTGAAAGGGGTTGCCAAACTTTCAAAAAACTAGAGTCTCCTGAAATCTCAACATATATTTTTTCATCCAATCTTCATGATACATTCAAGTAATGATCAGTACACCATTCCCACTTGGATGCCCAAGTTTTGTTCTTCTAGGTTGAAGCATTCGTTTGCAGGAACAGTTTGAATTTTTAGGTTTCACTCTGTTTTCTCCTATATTGACAAATGTAGTTCAAACTCTAAATCATACACGGTTTGGGCTAGCTTCTTGAAACTTGACACAATAAAGTAGTTCTACCTTCTATCCCTACGGTTTGTTTCCTCTTGATGTAGCCTTCAGCACAGACTGGCGAATAACACTTACAATGAAAGGCGTTGTTAGGCTGCCAAAAAACTAGAGTCTCCTGAAATCTCAACACATATTTTTTTCCGACCTTAATGATACTTTCAAGTAATGAGCAGTACACCAATCGAACTTGGATGCCCAAGTTTCGTTCTCCTAGGTTGATGCATTCGTTTGCAGTAACAGTTTGAATTTCTAGGTTTCACTCTGTTTTCTCCTATATTGACAGATGCAGCTAGAACTCTAAATCAAACACGGTTTGTGCTAGCTTCTTGAAACTTGACACAATAAAGTAGGTCTACGTTCTATCTCTAAGGTTTGTTTCCTCTTGATGTAGCCTAAAGCAGGGACTGGCGAATAACACTTATATTGAAAGGGGTTGCCAAACTTTCTAAAAACTAGAGTCTCCTGAAATCTCAACATATATTTTTTCATCCAATCTTCATGATACATTCAAGTAATGATCAGTACACCATTCCCACTTGGATGCCCAAGTTTTGTTCTTCTAGGTTGAAGCATTCGTTTGCAGGAACAGTTTGAATTTTTAGGTTTCTCTCTGTTTTCTCCTATATTGACAGATGCAGTTAGAACTTTAAATCAAACACGGTTTGTGCTAGCTACTTGAAACATGACACAATAAAGTAGTTCTACGTTCTATCTCTAAGGTTTGTTTCCTCTTGATGTAGCCTTCAGCACAGACTGGCGAATAACACTTACAATGAGAGGCGTTGTTAGGCTGCCAAAAAAATAGAGTCTCCTGAAATCTCAACACATATTTTTTTTCCGACCTTAATGATACTTTCAAATAATGAGCAGTACACCAATCAAACTTGGATGCCCAAGTTTCGTTCTCCTAGGTTGATGCATTCGTTTGCAGTAACAGTTTGAATTTCTAGGTTTCACTCTGTTTTCTCCTATATTGACAGATGCAGCTAGAACTCTAAATCAAACACGGTTTGTGCTAGCTTCTCGAAACTTGACACAATAAAGTAGTTCTACGTTCTATATCTAAGGTTTGTTCCTCTTGATGTAGCCTAAAACAGGGACTGGCGAATTACATTTATATTGAAAGGGGTTGCCAAACTTTCAAAAAACTAGAGTCTCCTGAAATCTCAACATATATTTTTTCATCCAATCTTCATGATACATTCAAGTAATGATCAGTACACCATTCCCACTTGGATGCCCAAGTTTTGTTCTTCTAGGTTGAAGCATTCGTTTGCAGGAACAGTTTGAATTTTTAGGTTTGACTCTGTTTTCTCCTATATTGACAGATGCAGTTAGAACTTTAAATCAAACACGGTTTGTGCTAGCTACTTGAAACATGACACAATAAAGTAGTTCTACGTTCTATGTCTAAGGTTTGTTTCCTCTTGATTTAGCCTTCAGCACAGACTGGCGAATAACACTTACAATGAGAGGCGTTGTTAGGCTGCCAGAAAACTAGAGTCTCCTGAAATCTCAACACATATTTTTTTTCCGACCTTTATGATACTTTCAAGTAATGAGCAGTACACCAATCAAACTTGGATGCCCAAGATTCGTTCTCCTAGGTTGATGCATTCGTTTGCAGTAACAGTTTGAATTTCTAGGTTTCACTCTGTTTTCTCCAATATTGACAGATGCAGCTAGAACTCTAAATCAAACACGGTTTGTGCTAGCTACTTGAAACATGACACAATAAAGTAGTTCTACGTTCTATATCTAAGGTTTGTTTCCTCTTGATGTATCCTAAAGCAGGTACTGGCGAATAACACTTATATTGAAAGGGGTTGCCAAACTTTCAAAAAACTAGAGTCTCCTGAAATCTCAACATATATTTTTTCATCCAATCTTCATGATACATTCAAGTAATGATCAGTACACCATTCCCACTTGGATGCCCAAGTTTTGTTCTTCTAGGTTGAAGCATTCGTTTGCAGGAAGAGTTTGAATTTTTAGGTTTCACTCTGTTTTCTCCTATATTGACAAATGTAGTTCAAACTCTAAATCATACACGGTTTGGGCTAGCTTCTTGAAACCTGACACAATAAAGTAGTTCTACGTTCTATCCCTACGGTTTGTTTCCTCTGATGTAGCCTTCAGCACAGACTGGCGAATAACACTTACAATGAAAGGCGTTGTTAGGCTGCCAAAAAACTAGAGTCTCCGGAAATCTCAACACATATTTTTTTCCGACCTTAATGATACTTTCAAGTAATGAGCAGTACACCAATCAAACTTGGATGCCCAAGTTTCGTTCTCCTAGGTTGATGCATTTGTTTGCAGTAACAGTTTGAATTTCTAGGTTTCACTCTGTTTTCTCCTATATTGACAGATGCAGCTAGAACTCTAAATCAAACACGGTTTGTGCTAGCTTCTTGAAACTTGACACAATAAAGTAGTTCTACGTTCTATCTCTAAGGTTTGTTTCCTCTTGATGTAGCCTAAAGCAGGGACTGGCGAATAACACTTATATTGAAAGGGGTTGCCAAACTTTCAAAAAACTAGAGTCTCCTGAAATCTCAACATATATTTTTTCATCCAATCTTCATGATACATTCAAATAATGATCAGTACACCATTCCCACTTGGATGCCCAAGTTTTGTTCTTCTAGGTTGAAGCATTCGTTTGCAGGAACAGTTTGAATTTTTAGGTTTCACTCTGTTTTCTCCTATATTGACAGATGCAGTTAGAACTTGAAATCAAACACGGTTTGTGCTAGCTACTTGAAACATGACACAATAAAGTAGTTCTACGTTCTATCTCTAAGGTTTGTTTCCTCTTGATGTAGCCTTCAGCACAGACTGGCGAATAACACTTACAATGAAAGGCTTTGTAGGGCTGCCAAAAAACTAGAGTCTCCGGAAATCTCAACACATATTTTTTTCAGAACTTAATGATACTTTCAAGTAATGAGCAGTACACCAATCAAACTTGGATGCCCAAGTTTCGTTCTCCTAGGTTGATGCATTTGTTTGCAGTAACAGTTTGAATTTCTAGGTTTCACTCTGTTTTCTCCTATATTGACAGATGCAGCTAGAACTCTAAATCAAACACGGTTTGTGCTAGCTTCTTGAAACTTGACACAATAAAGTAGTTCTACGTTCTATCTCTAAGGTTTGTTTCCTCTTGATGTAGCCTAAAGCAGGGACTGGCGAATAACACTTATATTGAAAGGGGTTGCCAGACTTTCAAAAAACTAGAGTCTCCTGAAATCTCAACATATATTTTTTCATCCAATCTTCATGATACATTCAAGTAATGATCAGTACACCATTCCCACTTGGATGCCCAAGTTTTGTTCTTCTAGGTTGAAGCATTCGTTTGCAGGAACAGTTTGAATTTTTAGGTTTCACTCTGTTTTCTCCTATATTGACAGATGCAGTTAGAAATTTAAATTCAAACACGGTTTGTGCTAGCTACTTGAAACATGACACAATAAAGTAGTTCTTCGTTCTATCTCTAAGGTTTGTTTTCTCTTGATGTAGCCTTCAGCACAGACTGGCGAATAACACTTACAATGAGAGGCGTTGTTAGGCTGCCAAAAAACTAGAGTCTCCTGAAATCTCAACACATATTTTTTTTCCGACCTTAATGATACTTTCAAGTAATGAGCAGTACACCAATCAAACTTGGATGCCCAAGTTTCGTCCTCCTAGGTTGATGCATTCGTTTGCAGTAACAGTTTGAATTTCTAGGTTTCACTCTGTTTTCTCCTATATTGACAGATGCAGCTAGAACTCTAAATCAAACACGGTTTGTGCTAGCTTCTCGAAACTTGACACAATAAAGTAGTTCTACGTTCTATCTCTAAGGTTTGTTTCCTCTTGATGTAGCCTAAAGCAGGGACTGGCGAATAACACTTATATTGAAAGGGGTTGCCAAACTTTCAAAAAACTAGAGTCTCCTGAAATCTCAACATATATTTTTTCTTCCAATCTTCATGATACATTCAAGTAATGATCAGTACACCATTCCCACTTGGATGCCCAAGTTTTGTTCTTCTAGGTTGAAGCATTCGTTTGCAGGAACAGTTTGAATTTTTAGGTTTCACTCTGTTTTCTCCTATATTGACAAATGTAGTTCAAACTCTAAATCATACACAGTTTGGGCTAGCTTCTTGAAACTTGACAAAATAAAGTAGTTCTACGTTCTATCCCTACGGTTTGTTTCCTCTTGATGTAGCCTTCAGCACAGACTGGCGAATAACACTTACAATGAAAGGCGTTGTTAGGCTGCCAAAAAACTAGAGTCTCCTGAAATCTCAACACATATTTTTTTCCGACCTTAATGATACTTTCAAGTAATGAGCAGTACACCAATCGAACTTGGATGCCCAAGTTTCATTCTCCTAGGTTGATGCATTCGTTTGCAGTAACAGTTTGAATTTCTAGGTTTCACTCTGTTTTCTCCTATATTGACAGATGCAGCTAGAACTCTAAATCAAACACGGTTTGTGCTAGCTACTTGAAACATGACACAATAAAGTAGTTCTACGTTCTATATCTAAGGTTTGTTTCCTCTTGATGTATCCTAAAGCAGGGACTGGCGAATAACACTTATATTGAAAGGGGTTGCCAAACTTTCAAAAAACTAGAGTCTCCTGAAATCTCAACATATATTTTTTCATCCAATCTTCATGATACATTCAAGTAATGATCAGTACACCATTCCCACTTGGATGCCCAAGTTTTGTTCTTCTAGGTTGAAGCATTCGTTTGCAGGAACAGTTTGAATTTTTAGGTTTCACTCTGTTTTCTCCTATATTGACAGATGCAGTTAGAACTTTAAATCAAACAAGTTTTGCGCTAGCTACTTGAAACATGACACAATAAAGTAGTTCTACGTTCTATCTCTAAGGTTTGTTTCCTCTTGATGTAGCCTTCAGCACAGACTGGCGAATAACACTTACAATGAGAGGCGTTGTTAGGCTGCCAAAAAACTAGAGTCTCCTGAAATCTCAACACATATTTTTTTTCCGACCTTAATGATACTTTCAAGTAATGAGCAGTACACCAATCAAACTTGGATGCCCAAGTTTCGTTCTCCTAGGTTGATGCATTCGTTTGCAGTAACAGTTTGAATTTCTAGGTTTCACTCTGTTTTCTCCTATATGGACAGATGCAGCTAGAACTCTAAATCAAACACGGTTTGTGCTAGCTTCTCGAAACTTGACACAATAAAGTAGTTCTACGTTCTATATCTAAGGTTTGTTTCCTCTTGATGTATCCTAAAGCAGGGACTGGCGAATAACACTTATATTGAAAGGGGTTGCCAAACTTTCAAAAAACTAGAGTCTCCTGAAATCTCAACATATATTTTTTCATCCAATCTTCATGATACATTCAAGTAATGATCAGTACACCATTCCCACTTGGATGCCCAAGATTTGTTCTTCTAGGTTGAAGCATTCGTTTGCAGGAACAGTTTGAATTTTTAGGTTTCACTCTGTTTTCTCCTATATTGACAGATGCAGTTAGAACTTTAAATCAAACACGGTTTGTGCTAGCTACTTTAAACATGACACAATAAAGTAGTTCTACGTTCTATCTCTAAGGTTTTTTTCCTCTTGATGTAGCCTTCAGCACAGACTGGCGAATAACACTTACAATGAGAGGCGTTGTTAGGCTGCCAAAAAACTAGAGTCTCCTGAAATCTCAACACATATTTTTTTTCCGACATTAATGATACTTTCAAGTAAAGAGCAGTACACCAATCAAACTTGGATGCCCAAGTTTTGTTCTCCTAGGTTGATGCATTCGTTTGCAGTAACAATTTGAATTTCTAGGTTTCACTCTGTTTTCTCCTATATTGACAGATGCAGCTAGAACTCTAAATCAAACACGGTTTGTGCTAGCTTCTTGAAACTTGACACAATAAAGTAGGTCTACGTTCTATCTCTAAGGTTTGTTTCTTCTTGATGTAGCCTAAAGCAGGGACTGGCGAATAACACTTATATTGAAAGGGGTTGCCAAACGTTCAAAAACCTAGAGTCTCCTGAAATCTCAACATATATTTTTCATCCAATCTTCATGATACATTCAAGTAATGATCAGTACACCATTCCCACTTGGATGCCCAAGTTTTGTTCTTCTAGGTTGAAGCATTCGTTTGCATGAACAGTTTGAATTTTTAGGTTTCACTCTGGTTTCTCCTATATTGACAGATGCAGTTAGAACTTTAAATCAAACACGGTTTGTGCTAGCTACTTGAAACATGACACAATAAAGTAGTTGTACGTTCTATCCCTAAGGTTTGTTTCCTCTTGATGTAGACTTAAGCAGAGACTGGCGAATAACACGTTCAATGAAAGGCGTTGTTAGGCTGCCAAAAACTACAGTCTCCTGAAATCTCATCATATATTTTTTATTCCGACCTTCATGATACTTTCAAGTAATGAGCAGTGCACCAATCAAACTTGGATGCCCAAGTTTCGTTCTCCTAGGTTGAAGCATTCGTTTGCAGGAACAGTTTGAATTTTTAGGTTTCACTCTGTTTTGTCCTATATTGACAGATGCAGTTCGAACTCTAAATCAAACACGGTTTGTGCTAGCTTCTTGATACTTGACAAAATACTGTAGTTCTACGTTCTATCTCTAAGGTTTGTTTCCTCTTGATGTAGCCTAATGCAGGGACTGGCGAATAACACTTTTATTGAAAGGGGTTGCCAAACTTCCAAAAACTAGAGTCTTCTGAAATCTCAACATATATTTTTTCATCCAATCTTCATGATACTTTCAAGTAATGATCAGTACACCAATCGCACTTGGATGCTCAAGTTTCATTCTCCTACGTTGAAGCATTCGTTTGCAGTAACAGTTTGAATTTTTAGGTTTCCCTCTGTTTTCTCCTATATTGACAAATGTAGTTCAAACTCTAAATCATACACGGTTTGGGCGAGCTTCTTGAAACTTGACACAATAAAGTAGTTCTACGTTCTATCCCTACGGTTTGTTTCCTCTTGATGTAGCCTTCAGCACAGACTGGCGAATAACACTTACATTGAAAGGCGTTGTTAGGCTGCCAAAATCTAGAGTCTCCTGAAATCTCAACACATATTTTTTTCCGACCTTAATGATACTTTCAAGTAATGAGCAGTACACCAATCAAACTTGGATGCCCAAGTTTCGTTCTCCTAGGTTGATGCATTCGTTTGCAGTAACAGTTTGAATTTCTAGGTTTCACTCTGTTTTCTCCTATATTGACAGATGCAGCTAGAACTCTAAATCAAACACGGTTTGTGCTAGCTACTTGAAACATGACACAATAAAGTAGTTCTACGTTCTATCTCTAAGGTCTGTTTCCTCTTGATGTAGCCTTCAGCACAGACTGGCGAATAACACTTACAATGAGAGGCGTTGTTAGGCTGCCAAAAAACTAGAGTCTCCTGAAATCTCAACACATATTTTTTTTCCGACCTTAATGATACTTTCAAGTAATGAGCAGTACACCAATCAAACTTGGATGCCCAAGTTTCGTTCTCCTAGGTTGATGCATTCGTTTGCAGTAACAGTTTGAATTTCTAGGTTTCACTCTGTTTTCTCCTATATTGACAGATGCAGCTAGAACTCTAAATCAAACACGGTTTGTGCTAGCTTCTTGAAACTTGACACAATAAAGTAGTTCTACGTTCTATTTCTAAGGTTTGTTTCCTCTTGATGTAGCCTAAAGCAGGGACTGGCGAATAACACTTATATTGGAAGGGGTTGCCAAACTTTCAAAAAACTAGAGTCTCCTGAAATCTCAACATATATTTTTCATCCAATCTTCATGATACATTCAAGTAATGATCAGTACACCATTCCCACTTGGATGCCCAAGTTTTGTTCTTCTAGGTTGAAGCATTCGTTTGCAGGAAGAGTTTGAATTTTTAGGTTTCACTCTGGTTTCTCCTATATTGACAGATGCAGTTAGAACTTTAAATCAAACACGGTTTGTGCTAGCTACTTGAAACATGACACAATAAAGTAGTTCTACGTTCTATCCCTAAGGTTTGTTTCCTCTTGATGTAGCCTTAAGCAGAGACTGGCGAATAACACATTCAATGAAAGGCGTTGTTAGGCTGCCAAAAAACTACAGTCTCCTTAAATCTCATCATATATTTTTTCTTCCGACCTTCATGATACTTTCAAGTAATGAGCAGTGCACCAATCAAACTTGGATGCCCAAGTTTCGTTCTCCTAGGTTGAAGCATTCGTTTGCAGAAACAGGTTGAATTTTTAGGTTTCACTCTGTTTTGTCCTATATTGACAGATGCAGTTCGAACTCTAAATCAAACACGGTTTGTGCTAGCTTCTTGAAACTTGACAAAATACTGTAGTTCTACGTTTTATCTCTAAGGTTTGTTTCCTCTGGATGTAGCCTAATGCAGGGACTGGCGAATAACACTTTTATTGAAAGGGGTTGCCAAACTTCCAAAAACTAGAGTCTTCTGAAATCTCAACATATATTTTTTCATCCAATCTTCATGATACTTTCAAGTAATGATCAGTACACCAATCCCACTTGGATGCTCAAGTTTCATTCTCCTACGTTGAAGCATTCGTTTGCAGTAACAGTTTGAATTTTTAGGTTTCACTCTGTTTTCTCCTATATTGACAAATGTAGTTCAAACTCTAAATCATACACGGTTTGGGCTAGCTTCTTGAAACTTGACACAATAAAGTAGTTCTACATTCTATCCCTAAGGTTTGTTTCCTCTTGATGTAGCCTTCAGCACAGAATGGCGAATCACACTTACAATGAAAGGCGTTGTTAGGCTGCCAAAAAACTAGAGTCTCCTGAAATCTCAACACATATTTTTTTCCGACCTTAATGATACTTTCAAGTAATGAGCAGTACACCAATCAAACTTGGATGCCCAAGTTTCGTTCTCCTAGGTTGATGCATTCGTTTGCAGTAACAGTTTGAATTTCTAGGTTTCACTCTGTTTTCTCCTATATTGACAGATGCAGCTAGAACTCTAAATCAAACACGGTTTGTGCTAGCTTCTTGAAACTTGACACAGTAAAGTAGTTCTACGTTCTATCTCTAAGGTTTGTTTCCTCTTGATGTAGCCTAAAGCAGGGACTGGCGAATAACACTTATATTGAAAGTGGTTGCCAAACTTTCAAAAAACTAGAGTCTCCTGAAATCTCAACATATATTTTTTCATCCAATCTTCATGATACATTCAAGTAATGATCAGTACACCATTCCCACTTGGATGCCCAAGTTTTGTTCTTCTAGGTTGAAGCATTCGTTTGCAGGAACAGTTTGAATTTTTAGGTTTCACTCTGTTTTCTCCTATATTGACAGATTCAGTTAGAACTTTAAATCAAACACGGTTTGTGCTAGCTACTTGAAACATGACACAATAAAGTAGTTCTACGTTCTATCCCTAAGGTTTGTTTCCTCTTGATGTAGCCTTAAGCAGAGACTGGCGAATAACACATTCAATGAAAGGCGTTGTTAGGCTGCCAAAAAACTACAGTCTCCTGAAATCTCATCATATATTTTTTCTTCCGACCTTCATGATACTTTCAAGTAATGAGCAGTGCACCAAAAAACTTGGATGCCCAAGTTTCGTTCTCCTAGGTTGAAGAATTCGTTTGCAGGAACAGTTTGAATTTTTAGGTTTCACTCTGTTTTGTCCTATATTGACAGATGCAGTTCGAACTCTAAATCAAACATGGTTTGTGCTAGCTTCTTGAAACTTGACAAAATACTGTAGTTCTACGTTCTATCTCTAAGTTTTGTTTCCTCTTGATGTAGCCTAATGCAGGGACTGGCGAATAACACTTCTATTGAAAGGGGTTGCCAAACTTCCAAAAACTAGAGTCTTCTGAAATCTCAACATATATTTTTTCATCCAATCTTTATGATACTTTCAAGTAATGATCAGTACACCAATCCCACTTGGATGCTCAAGTTTCATTCTCCTACGTTGAAGCATTCATTTGCAGTAACAGTTTGAATTTTTAGGTTTCACTCTGTTTTCTCCTATATTGACAAATGTAGTTCAAACTCTAAATCATACACGGTTTGGGCTAGCTTCTTGAAACTTGACACAATAAAGTAGTTCTACATTCTATCCCTAAGGTTTGTTTCCTCTTGATGTAGCCTTCAGCACAGACTGGCGAATAACACTTACAATGAAAGGCGTTGTTAGGCTGCCAAAATCTAGAGTCTCCTGAAATCTCAACACATATTTTTTTCCGACCTTAATTGTACTTTCAAGTAATGAGCAGTACACCAATAAACTTGGATGCCCAAGTTTCGTTCTCCTAGGTTGACGCATTCGTTTGCAGTAACAGTTTGAATTTCTAGGTTTCACTCTGTTTTCTCCCATATTGACAGATGCAGCTAGAACTCTAAATCAAACACGGTTTGTGCTAGCTTCTTGAAACGTGACACAATAAAGTAGTTCTACGTTCTATCTCTAAGGTTTGTTTCCTCTTGATGTAGCCTAAAGCAGGGACTGGCGAATAACACTTATATTGAAAGGGGTTGCCAAACTTTCAAAAAAATAGAGTCTCCTGAAATCTCAACATATATTTTTTCATCCAATCTTCATGATACTTTCAAGTAATGATCAGTACACCATTTCCACTTGGATGCCCAAGTTTTGTTCTTCTAGGATGAAGCATTCGTTTGCAGGAACAGTTTGAATTTTTAGGTTTCACTCTGTTTTCTCCTATATTGACAGATGCAGTTAGAACTTTAAATCAAACACGGTTTGTGCTAGCTACTTGAAACATTACACAATAAAGTAGTTCTACGTTCTATCTCTAAGGTTTGTTTCCTCTTGATGTAGCCTTCAGCACAGACTGGCGAATAACACTTACAATGAGAGGCGTTGTTAGGCTGCCAAAAAACTAGAGTCTCCTGAAATCTCAACACATATTTTTTTTCCGACCTTAATGATACTTTCAAGTAATGAGCAGTACACCAATCAAACTGGATGCCCAAGTTTCGTTCTCCTAGGTTGATGCATTCATTTGCAGTAACAGTTTGAATTTCTAGGTTTCACTCTGTTTTCTCCTATATTGACAGATGCAGCTAGAACTCTAAATCAAACACGGTTTGTGCTAGCTTCTCGAAACTTGACACAATAAAGTAGTTCAACGTTCTATATCTAAGGTTTGTTTCCTCTTGATGTAGCCTTCAGCACAGACTGGCGAATAACACTTACAATGAAAGGCGTTGTTAGGCTGCCAAAAATCTAGAGTCTCCTGAAATCTCAACACATATTTTTTTTCCGACATTAATGATACTTTCAAGTAATGAGCAGTACAACAATCAAACTTGGATGCCCAAGTTTCGTTCTCCTAGATTGATGCATTCGTTTGCAGTAACAGTTTGAATTTCTAGGTTTCACTCTGTTTTCTCCTATATTGACAGATGCAGCTAGAACTCTAAATCAAACACGGTTTGTGCTAGCTTCTTGAAACTTGACACAATAAAGTAGTTCTACGTTCTATCTCTAAGGTTTGTTTCCTCTTGATGTAGCCTAAAGGAGGGACTGGCGAATAACACTTATATTGAAAGGGGTTTCCAAACTTTCAAAAAAATAGAGTCTCCTGAAATCTCATAATATATTTTTTCATTTAATCTTCATGATACTTTCAAGTAATGATCAGTACACCATTCCCACTTGGATGCCCAAGTTTTGTTCTTCTAGGTTGAAGCATTCGTTTGCAGGAACAGTTTGAATTTTTAGGGTTCACTCTGTTTTCTCCTATATTGACAGATGCAGTTAGAACTTTAAATCAAACATGGTTTGTGCTAGCTACTTGAAACATGACACCATAAAGTAGTTGTAAGTTCTATCTCTAAGGTTTGTTTCCTCTTGATGTAGCCTTCAGCACAGACTGGCGAATAACACTTACAATGAAAGGCGTTGTTAGGCTGCCAAAAAACTAGAGTCTCCTGAAATCTCAACACATATTTTTTTTTCCGACCTTAATGATACTTTCAAGTAATGAGCAGTACACCAATCAAACTTGGATGCCCAAGTTTCGTTCTCCTAGGTTGATGAATTCGTTTGCAGTAACAGTTTGAATTTCTAGGTTTCACTCTGTTTTCTCCTATATTGACAGATGCAGTTCGAACTCTAAATCAAACACGGTTTGTGCTAGCTTCTTGAAACTTGACAAAATACTGTAGTTCTACGTTCTATCTCTAAGGTTTGTTTCCTCTTGATGTAGCCTAATGCAGGGACTGGCGAATAACACTTTTATTGAAAGGGGTTCTTCCAAAAACTAGAGTCTTCTCAAATCTCAACATATATTTTTTCATCCAATCTTCATGATACTTTCAAGTAATGATCAGTACACCAATCGCACTTGGATGCTCAAGTTTCATTCTCCTACGTTGAAGCATTCGTTTGCAGTAACAGTTTGAATTTTTAGGTTTCACTCTGTTTTCTCCTATATTGACAAATGTAGTTCAAACTCTAAATCATACACGGTTTGGGCTAGCTTCTTGAAACTTGACACAATAAAGTAGTTCTACGTTCTATCCCTACGGTTTGTTTCCTCTTGATGTAGCCTTCAGCACAGACTGGCGAATAACACTTACAATGAAAGGCGTTGTTAGGCTGCCAAAAAACTAGAGTCTCCTGAAATCTCAACACATATTTTTTTCCGACCTTAATGATACTTTCAAGTAATGAGCAGTACACCAATCAAACTTGGATGCCCAAGTTTCGTTCTCCTAGGTTGATGCATTCGTTTGCAGTAACAGTTTGAATTTCTAGGTTTCACTCTGTTTTCTCCTATATTGACAGATGCTGCTAGAACTCTAAATCAAACACGGTTTGTGCTGGCTTCTTGAAACTTGACACAATAAAGTAGTTCTACGTTCTATCTCTAAGATTTGTTTCCTCTTGATGTAGCCTAAAGCAGGGACTGGCGAATAACACTTATATTGAAAGGGGTTGCCAAACTTTCAAAAAAATAGAGTCTCCTGAAATCTCAACATATATTTTTTCAACCAATCTTCATGATACATTCAAGTAATGATCAGTACACCATTCCCACTTGGATGCCCAAGTTTTGTTCTTCTAGGATGAAGCATTCGTTTGCAGGAACAGTTTGAATTTTTAGGTTTCACTCTGTTTTCTCCTATATTGACAGATGCAGTTAGAACTTTAAATCAAACACGGTTTGTGCTAGCTTCTTGAAACATGACACAATAAAGTAGTTCTACGTTCTATCTCTAAGGTTTGTTTCCTCTTGATGTAGCCTTCAGCACAGACTGGCGAATAACACTTACAATGAGAGGCGTTGTTAGGCTGCCAAAAAACTAGAGTCTCCTGAAATCTCAACACATATTTTTTTCCGACCTTAATGATACTTTCAAGTAATGAGCAGTACACCAATCAAACTTGGATGCCCAAGTTTCGTTCTCCTAGGATGATGCATTCGTTTGCAGTAACAGTTTGAATTTCTAGGTTTCACTCTGTTTTCTCCTATATTGACAGATGCAGCTAGAACTCTAAATCAAACACGGTTTGTGCTAGCTTCTCAAAACTTGACACAATAAAGTAGTTCTACGTTCTATATCTAAGGTTTGTTTCCTCTTGATGTAGCCTAAAGTAGGGACTGGTGAATAACACTTATATTGAAAGGGGTTGCCAAACTTTCAAAAAACTAGAGTCTCCTGAAATATCAACATATAATTTTTCATCCAATCTTCATGATACATTAAAGTAATGATCAGTACACCATTTCCACTTGGATGCCCAAGTTTTGTTCTTCTAGGTTGAAGCATTCGTTTGCAGGAACAGTTTGAATTTTTTAGGTTTCACTCTGTTTTCTCTTATATTGACAGATGCAGTTAGAACTTTAAATCAAACACGGTTTGTGCTAGCTACTTGAAACATGACACAATAAAGTAGTTTTACGTTCTATCTCTAAGGTTTGTTTCCTCTTGATGTAGCCTTAAGCAGAGACTGGCGAATAACACATTCAATGAAAGCCGTTGTTAGGCTGCCAAAAAACTACAGTCTCCTGAAATCTCATCATATATTTTTTCTTCCGACCTTCATGATACTTTCAAGTAATGAGCAGTGCACCAATCAAACTTGGATGCCCAAGTTTCGTTCTCCTAGGTTGAAGCATTCTTTTGCAGGAACAGTTTGAATTTTTAGGTTTCACTCTGTTTTGTCCTATATTGACAGATGCAGTTCGAACTCTAAATCAAACATGGTTTGTGCTAGCTTCTTGAAACTTGACAAAATACTGTAGTTCTACGTTCTATCTCTAAGGTTTCTTTCCTCTTGATGTAGCCTAATGCAGGGACTGGCGAATAACACTTCTATTGAAAGGGGTTGCCAAACTTCCAAAAACTAGAGTCTTCTGAAATCTCAACATATATTTTTTCATCCAATCTTTATGATACATTCAAGTAATGATCAGTACACCAATCCCACTTGAATGCTCAAGTTTCGTTCTCCTACGTTGAAGCATTCATTTGCAGTAACAGTTTGAATTTTTAGGTTTCACTCTGTTTTCTCCTATATTGACAAATGTAGTTCAAACTCTAAATCATACACGGTTTGGGCTAGCTTATTGAAACTTGACACAATAAAGTAGTTCTACATTCTATCCCTAAGGTTTGTTTTCTCTTGATGTAGCCTTCATCACAGACTGGCGAATAACACTTACATTGAAAGGCGTTGTTAGGCTGCCAAAATCTAGAGTCTCCTGAAATCTCAACACATATTTTTTTCCGACCTTAATGATACTTTCAAGTAATGAGGAGTACACCAATCAAACTTGGATGCCCAAGTTTCGTTCTCCTAGGTTGATGCATTCGTTTGCAGTAACAGTTTGAATTTCTGGGTTTCACTCTGTTTTCTCCTATATTGACAGATGCAGCTAGAACTCTAAATCAAACACGGTTTGTGCTAGCTTCTTGAAATGTGACACAATAAAGTAGTTCTACGTTCTATCTCTAAGGTTTGTTTCCTCTTGATGTAGCCTAAAGCAGGGACTGGCGAATAACACTTATATTGAAAGGGGTTGCCAAACTTTCAAAAAAATAGAGTCTCCTGAAATCTCAACATATATTTTTTCATCCAATCTTCATGATACTTTCAAGTAATGATCAGTACACCATTCCCACTTGGATGCCCAAGTTTTGTTCTTCTAGGATGAAGCATTCGTTTGCAGGAACAGTTTGAATTTTTAGGTTTCACTCTGTTTTCTCCTATATTGACAGATGCAGTTAGAACTTTAAATCAAACACGGTTCGTGCTAGCTACTTGAAACATGACACAATAAAGTAGTTCTACGTTCTATCTCTAAGGTTTGTTTCCTCTTGATGTAGCCTTCAGCACAGACTGGCGAATAACACTTACAATGAGAGGCGTTGTTAAGCTGCCAAAAAACTAGAGTCTCCTGAAATCTCAACACATATTTTTTTTCCGACCTTATTGATACTTTCAAGTAATGAGCAGTACACCAATCAAACTTGGATGCCCAAGTTTCGTTCTCCTAGGTTGATGCATTCGTTTGCAGTAACAGTTTGAATTTCTAGGTTTCACTCTGTTTTCTCCTATATTGACAGATGCAGCTAGAACTCTAAAACAAACACGGTTTGTGCTAGCTTCTTGAAACTTGACACAATAAAGTAGTTCAACGTTCTATATCTAAGGTTTGTTTCCTCTTGATGTAGCCTTCAGCACAGACTGGCGAATAACACTTACAATGAAAGGCGTTGTTAGGCTGCCAAAAAACTAGAGTCTCCTGAAATCTCAACACATATTTTTTTTCCGACATTAATGATACTTTCAAGTAATGAGCAGTACAACAATCAAACTTGGATGCCCAAGTTTCGTTCTCCTAGGTTGATGCATTCGTTTGCAGTAACAGTTTGAATTTCTAGGTTTCACTCTGTTTTCTCCTATATTGACAGATGAAGCTAGAACTCTAAATCAAACACGGTTTGTGCTAGCTTCTTGAAACTTGACACAATAAAGTAGTTCTACGTTCTATCTCTAAGGTTTGTTTCCTCTTGATGTAGCATAAAGCAGGGACTGGCGAATAACACTTATATTGAAAGGGGTTGCCAAACTTTCAAAAAAATAGAGTCTCCTGAAATCTCAACATATATTTTTTCATTTAATCTTCATGATACTTTCAAGTAATGATCAGTACACCATTCCCACTTGGATGCCCAAGTTTTGTTCTTCTAGGTTGAAGCATTCGTTTGCAGGAACAGTTTGAATTTTTAGGGTTCACTCTGTTTTCTCCTATATTGACAGATGCAGTTAGAACTTTGAATCAAACACGGTTTGTGCTAGCTACTTGAAACATGACACAATAAAGTAGTTCTACGTTCTATCTCTAAGGTTTGTTTCCTCTTGATGTAGCCTTCAGCACAGACTGGCGAATAACACTTACAATGAGAGGCGTTGTTAGGCTGTCAAAAAACTAGAGTCTCCTGAAATCTCAACACATATTTTTTTTCCGACCTTAATGATACTTTCAAGTAATGAGCAGTACACCAATCAAACTTGGATGCCCAAGTTTCGTTCTCCTAGGTTGATGCTTTCGTTTGCAGTAACAGTTTGAATTTCTAGTTTTCACTCTGTTTTCTCCTATATTGACAGATGCAGCTAGAACTCTAAATGAAACACGGTTTGTGCTAGCTTCTCGAAACTTGACACAATAAAGTAGTTCAACGTTCTATATCTAAGGTTTGTTTCCTCTTGATGTAGCCTTCAGCACAGACTGGCGAATAACACTTACAATGAAAGGCGATGTTAGGCTGCCAAAAAACTAGAGTCTCCTGAAATCTCAACACATATTTTTTTTTCCGACATTAATGATACTTTCAAGTAATGAGCAGTGCACCAATCAAACTTGGATGCCCAAGTTTCGTTCTCCTAGGTTGAAGCATTCGTTTGCAGGAACAGTTTGAATTTTTAGGTTTCACTCTGTTTTGTCCTATATTGACAGATGCAGTTCGAACTCTAAATCAAACATGGTTTGTGTTAGCTTCTTGAAACTTGACAAAATACTGTAGTTCTCCGTTCTATCTCTAAGGTTTGTTTCCTCTTGATGTAGCCTAAAGCAGGGACTGGCGAATAACACTTATATTGAAAGGGGTTGCCAAACTTTCAAAAAAATAGAGTCTCCTGAAATCTCAACATATATTTTTTCATTTAATCTTCATGATACTTTCAAGTAATGATAAGTACACCATTCCCACTTGGATGCCCAAGTTTTGTTCTTCTAGGTTGAAGCATTCGTTTGCAGGAACAGTTTGAATTTTTAGGGTTCACTCTGTTATCTCCTATATTGATAGATGCAGTTAGAACTTTAAATCAAACACGGTTTGTGCTAGCTACTTGAAACATGACACAATAAAGTAGTTCTACGTTCTATCTCTAAGTTTTGTTTCCTCTTGATGTAGCCTTCAGCACAGACTGGCGAATAACACTTACAATGAGAGGCGTTGTTAGGCTGCCAAAAAACTAGAGTCTCCTGAAATCTCAACACATATTTTTTTTCCGACCTTAATGATACTTTCAAGTAATGAGCAGTACACCAATCAAACTTGGATGCCCAAGTTTCGTTCTCCTAGGTTGATGCATTCGTTTGCAGTAACAGTTTGAATTTCTAGATTTCACTCTGTTTTCTCCTATATTGACAGATGCAGCTAGAACTCTAAATCAAACACGGTTTGTGCTAGCTTCTCGAAACTTGACACAATAAAGTAGTTCAACGTTCTATATCTAAGGTTTGTTTCCTCTTGATGTAGCCTTCAGCACAGACTGGCGAATAACACTTACAATGAAAGGCATTGTTAGGCTGCCAAAAAACTAGAGTCTCCTGAAATCTCAACACATATTTTTTTCCGACCTTAATGATACTTTCAAGTAATGAGCAGTACACCAATCGAACTTGGATGCCCAAGTTTCGTTCTCCTAGGTTGATGCATTCGTTTGCAGTAACAGTTTGAATTTCTAGGTTTCACTCTGTTTTCTCCTATATTGACAGATGCAGCTAGAACTCTAAATCAAACACGGTTTGTGCTAGCTTCTTGAAACTTGACACAATAAAGTAGGTCTACGTTCTATCTCTAAGGTTTGTTTCCTCTTGATGTAGCCTAAAGCAGGGACTGGCGAATAACACTTATATTGAAAGGGGTTGCCAAACTTTCAAAAAACTAGAGTCTCCTGAAATCTCAACATATATTTTTTCATCCAATCTTCATGATACATTCAAGTAATGATCAGTACACCATTCCCACTTGGATGCCCAAGTTTTGTTCTTCTAGGTTGAAGCATTCGTTTGCAGGAACAGTTTGAATTTTTAGGTTGCACTCTGTTTTCTCCTATATTGACAGATGCAGTTAGAACTTTAAATCAAACACGGTTTGTGCTAGCTACTTGAAACATGACACAATAAAGTAGTTCTACGTTCTATCTCTAAGGTTTGTTTCCTCTTGATGTAGCCTTCTGCACAGACTGGCGAATAACACTTACAATGAAAGGCGTTGTTAGGCTGCCAAATAACTAGAGTCTCCTGAAATCTCAACACATATTTTTTTCCGACATTGAGGATACTTTCAAGTAATGAGCAGTACAACAATCAAACTTGGATGCCCAAGTTTCGTTCTCCTAGGTTGATGCATTCGTTTGCAGTAACAGTTTGAATTTCTAGGTTTCACTCTGTTTTCTCCTATATTGACAGATGCAGCTAGAACTCTAAATCAAACACGGTTTGTGCTAGCTTCTTGAAACGTGACACAATAAAGTAGTTCTACGTTCTATCTCTAAGGTTTGTTTCCTCTTGATGTAGCCTAAAGCAGGGACTGGCGAATAACACTTATATTGAAAGGGGTTGCCAAACTTTCAAAAAAATAGAGTCTCCTGAAATCTCAACATATATTTTTTCATTTAATCTTCATGATACTTTCAAGTAATGATCAGTACACCATTCCCACTTGGATGCCCAAGTTTTGTTCTTCTAGGTTGAAGCATTCGTTTGCAGGAAGAGTTTGAATTTTTAGGTTTCACTCTGGTTTCTCCTATATTGACAGATGCAGTTAGAACTTTAAATCAAACACGGTTTGTGCTAGCTACTTCAAACATGACACAATAAAGTAGTTCGACGTTCTATTCCTAAGGTTTGTTTCCTCTTGATGTAGCCTTAAGCAGAGACTGGCGAATAACACATTCAATGAAAGGCGTTGTTAGGCTGCCAAAAAACTACAGTCTCCTGAAATCTCATCATATATTTTTTCTTCCGACCTTCATGATACTTTCAAGTAATGAGCAGTGCACCAATCAAACTTGGATGCCCAAGTTTCGTTCTCCGAGGCTGAAGCATTCGTTTGCAGGAACAGGTTGAATTTTTAGGTTTCACTCTGTTTTGTCCTATATTGACAGATGCAGTTCGAACTCTTAATCAAACACGGTTTGTGCTAGCTTCTTGAAACTTGACACAATAAAGTAGTTCTACGTTCTATCCCTAAGGTTTGTTTTCTTTTGATGTAGCCTTAAGCAGAGACTGGCGAATAACACATTCAATGAAAGGCGTTGTTAGGCTGAAAAAAAACTAGGGTCTCCTGAAATCTCATCATATATTTTTTCTTCCGACCTTCATGATACTTTCAAGTAATGAACAGTGCACCAATCAAACTTGGATGCCCAAGTTTCGTTCTCCTAGGTTGAAGCATTCGTTTGCAGGAACAGTTTGAATTTTTAGGTTTTACTCTGTTTTCTCCTATATTGACAAATGTAGTTCAAACTCTAAATCATACACGGTTTGGGCTAGCTTCTTGAAACTTGACACAATAAAGTAGTTCTACATTCTATCCCTAAGGTTAGTTTCCTCTTGATGTAGCCTTCAGCACAGACTGGCGAATAACACTTACAATGAAAGGCGTTGTTAGGCTGCCAAAAAACTAGAGTCTCCTGAAATCTCAACACATATTTTTTTCCGACCTTAATGATACTTTCAAGTAATGAGCAGTACACCAATCAAACTTGGATGCCCAAGTTTCGTTCTCCTAGGTTGATGCATTCGTTTGCAGTAACAGTTTGAATTTCTAGGTTTCACTCTGTTTTCTCCTATATTGACAGATGCAGCTAGAACTCTAAATCAAACACGGTTTGTGCTAGCTTCTTGAAACTTGACACAATAAAGTAGTTCTACGTTCTATCTCTAAGGTTTGTTTCCTCTTGATGTAGCCTAAAACAGGGACTGGTGAATAACACTTATATTGAAAGGGGTTGCCAAACTTTCAAAAAACTAGAGTCTCCTGAAATCTCAACATATATTTTTTCATCCAATCTTCATGATACATTCAAGTAATGATCAGTACACCATTCCCACTTGGATGCCCAAGTTTTGTTCTTCTAGGTTGAAGCATTCGTTTGCAGGAACAGTTTGAATTTTTAGGTTTCACTCTGGTTTCTCCTATATTGACAGATGCAGTTAGAACTTTAAATCAAACACGGATTGTGCTAGCTACTTGAAACATGACACAATAAAGTAGTTCTACGTTCTATCCCTAAGGTTTGTTTCTTCTTATTGTAGCCTTAAGCAGAGACTGGCGAATAACACATTCAATGAAAGGCGTTGTTAGGCTGCCAAAAACTACAGTCTCCTGAAATCTCATCATATATTTTTTCTTCCGACCTTCATGATACTTTCAAGTAATGAGCAGTGCACCAATCAAACTTGGATGCCCAAGTTTTGTTCTCCTATGTTGAAGCATTCGTTTGCAGGAACAGTTTGAAATTTTAGGTTTCACTCTGTTTTGTCCTATATTGACAGATGCAGTTCGAACTCTAAATCAAACACGGTTTGTGCTAGCTTCTTGAAACTTGACAAAATCCTGTAGTTCTACGTTCTATCTCTAAGGTTTGTTTCCTCTTGATGTAGCCTAATGCAGGGACTGGCGAATAACACTTTTATTGAAAGGGGTTGCCAAACTTCCAAAAACTAGAGTCTTCTGAAATCTCAACATATATTTTTTCATCCAATCTTCATGATACTTTCTAGTAATGATCAGTACAGCAATCCCACTTGGATGCTCAAGTTTCATTCTCCTACGTTGAAGCATTCGTTTGCAGTAACAGTTTGAATTTTTAGGTTTCACTCTGTTTTCTCCTATATTGACAAATGTAGTTCAAACTCTAAATCATACACGGTTTGGGCTAGCTTCTTGAAACTTGACACAATAAAGTAGTTCTACATTCTATCCTTTAAGTTTGTTTCCTCTTGATGTAGCCTTCAACACAGACTGGCGAATAACACTTACAGTGAAAGGCGTTGTTAGGCTGCCAAATAACTAGAGTCTCCTGAAATCTTAACACATATTTTTTTTCCGACCTTAATGATACTTTCAAGTAATGAGCAGTACACCAAACAAACTTGGATGCCCAAGTTTCGTTCTCCTAGGTTGATGCATTCGTTTGCAGTAACAGTTTGAATTTCTAGGTTTCACTCTGTTTTCTCCTATATTGACAGATGCAGCTAGAACTCTAAATCAAACACGGTTTGTGCTAGCTTCTTGAAACTTGACACAATAAAGTAGTTCTACGTTCTATCTCTAACGTTTGTTTCCTCTTGATGTAGCCTAAAGCAGGGACTGGCGAATAACACTTATATTGAAAGGGGTTGCCAAACTTTCAAAAAACTAGAGTCTCCTGAAATCTCAACATATATTTTTTCATCCAATCTTCATGATACTTTCAAGTAATGATCAGTACACCATTCCCACTTGGATGCCCAAGTTTTGTTCTTCTAGGTTGAAGCATTCGTTTTCAGGAACAGATTGAATTTTTAGGTTTCACTCTGTTTTCTTCTATATTGACAGATGCAGTTCAAACTCTAAATCATACACGGTTTGAGCTAGCTTCTTGAAACTTGACACAATAAAGTAGTTCTACATTCTATCCCGAAGGTTTGTTTCCTCTTGATGTAGCCTTCAGCACAGACTGGCGAATAACACTTACAATGAAAGGCGTTGTTAGGCTGCCAAAAAACGAGAGTCTCCTGAAATCTCAACACATATTTTTTTTCCGACCTTAATGATACTTTCAAGTAATGAGCAGTACACCAAACAAACATGGATGCCCAAGTTTCGTTCTCCTAGGTTGAAGCATTCGTTTGCAGGAACAGTGTGAATTTTTAGGTTTCTCTCTGTTTTGTCCTATATTGAAAGATGCAGTTCGAACTCTAAATCAAACACGGTTTGTGCTAGCTTCCTGAAACTTGACAAAATACTGTAGTTCTACGTTCTATCTCTAAGGTTTGTTTCCTCTTGATGTAGCCTAATGCAGGGACTGGCGAATAACACTTTTATTGAAAGGGGTTGCCAAACTTCCAAAAACTCGAGTCTTCTGAAATCTCAACATATATTTTTTCATCCAATCTTCATGATACTTTCAAGTAATGATCAGTACACCAATCCCACTTGGATGCTCAAGTTTCATTCTCCTACGTTGAAGCATTCGTTTGCAGTAACAGTTTGAATTTTTAGGTTTCACTCTGTTTTCTCCTATATTGACAAATGTAGTTCAAACTCTAAATCATACACGGTTTGGGCTAGCTTCTTGAAACTTGACACAATAAAGTAGTTCTACATTCTATCCCTAAGGTTTGTTTCCTCTTGATGTAGCCTTCAGCACAGACTGGCGAATAACACTTACAATGAAAGGCGTTGTTAGGCTGCCAAAAAACTAGAGTATCCTGAAATCTCAACTCATATTTTTTTTCCGAACTTAATGATACTTTCAAGTAATGAGCAGTACACCAATCAAACTTGGATGCCCAAGTTTCGTTCTCCTAGGTTGATGCATTCGTTTGCAGTAACAGTTTGAATTTCTAGGTTTCACTCTGTTTCTCCTTTAATGACAGATGCAGCTAGAACTCTAAATCAAACACGGTTTGTGCTAGCTTCTCAAAACTTGACACAATAAAGTAGTTCTACGTTCTATCTCTAAGGTTTGTTTCCTCTTGATGTAGCCTAAAGCAGGGACTGGCGAATAACACTTACAATGAAAGGCGTTGTTAGGCTGCCAAAAAACTAGAGTCTCCTGAAATCTCAACACATATTTTTTTCCGACCTTAATGATACTTTCAAGTAATGAGCAGTACACCAATCAAACTTGGATGCCCAAGTTTCGTTCTCCTAGGTTGATGCATTCGTTTGCAGTAACAGTTTGAATTTCTAGGTTTCACTCTGTTTTCTCCTATATTGACAGATGCAGCTAGAACTCTAAATCAAACACGGTTTGTGCTAGCTTCTTGAAACTTGACACAATAAAGTAGTTCTACGTTCTATCTCTATGGTTTGTTTCCTCTTTATGTAGCCTAAAGCAGGGACTGGCGAATAACACTTATATTGAAAGGGGTTGCCAAACTTTCAAAAAACTAGAGTCTCCTGAAATCTCAACATATATTTTTTCATCCAATCTTCATGATACTTTCAAGTAATGATCAGTACACCATTCCCACTTGGATGCCCAAGTTTTGTTCTTCTAGGTTGAAGCATTCGTTTGCAGGAACAGTTTGAATTTTTAGGTTTCACTCTGTTTTCTCCTATATTGACAATGTAGTTCAAACTCTAAATCATACACGGTTTGGGATAGCTTCTTGAAACTTGACACAATAAAGTAGTTCTACATTCTATCTCTAAGGTTTGTTTCCTCTTGATGTAGCCTAAAGCAGGGACTGGCGAATAACACTTACAATGGAAGGCGTTGTTAGGCTGCCAAAAAACTACAGTCTCCTGAAATCTCAACACATATTTTTTTCCGACCTTAATGATACTTTCAAGTAATGAGCAGTACACCAATCAAACTTGGATGCCCAAGTTTCGTTCTCCTAGGTTGATGCATTCGTTTGCAGTAACAGTTTGAATTTCTAGGTTTCACTCTGTTTTCTCCTATATTGACAGATGCAGCTAGAACTCTAAACCAAACACGGTTTGTGCTAGCTTCTTGAAACTTGACACAATAAAGTAGTGCTACGTTCTATCTCTAAGGTTTGTTTCCTCTTGATGTAGCCTAAAGCAGGGACTGGCGAATAACACTTAAAATGAGAGGCGTTGTTAGGCTGCCAAAAAACTAGAGTCTCCTGAAATCTCAACACATATTTTTTTTCCGACCTTAATGATACTTTCAAGTAATGAGCAGTACACCAATCAAACTTGGATGCCCAAGTTTCGTTCTCCTAGGTTGATGCATTCGTTTGCAGTAACAGTTTGAATTTCTAGGTTTCACTCTGTTTTCTCCTTTATTGACAGATGCAGCTAGAACTCTAAATCAAACACGGTTTGTGCTAGCTTCTTGAAACTTGACACAATAAAGTAGTTCTACATTCTATCTCTAAGGTTTGTTTCCTCTTGATGTAGCCTAAAGCAGGGACTGGCGAATAACACTTATATTGAAAGGGGTTGCCAAACTTTCAAAAAACTACAGTCTCCTGAAATCTCAACATATATTTTTTCATCCAATCTTCATGATACATTCAAGTAATGATCAGTACACCATTCCCACTTGGATGCCCAAGTTTTGTTCTTCTAGGTTGAAGCATTCGTTTGCAGGAACAGTTTGAATTTTTAGGTTTCACTCTGGTTTCTCCTATATTGACAGATGCAGTTAGAACTTTAAATCAAACACGGTTTGTGCTAGCTACTTGAAACATGACACAATAAAGTAGTTCTACGTTCTATCCCTAAGGTTTGTTTCCTCTTGATGTAGCCTTAAGCAGAGACTGGCGAATAACACATTCAATGAAAGGCGTTGTTAGGCTGCCAAAAAACTACAGTCTCCTGAAATCTCATCATATATTTTTTCTTCCGACCTTCATGATACTTTCAAGTAATGAGCAGTGCACCAATCAAACTTGGAAGCCCAAGTTTCGTTCTCCTCGGTTGAAGCATTCGTTTGCAGAAACAGTTTGAATTTTTATTTTTCACACTGTTTTGTCCTATATTGAAAGATGCAGTTCGAACTCTAAATCAAACACGGTTTGTGTTAGCTTCTTGAATCTTGACAAAATACTGTAGTTCTACGTTCTATCTCTAAGGTTTGTTTCCTCTTGATGTAGCCTAATGCAGGGACTGGCGAATAACACTTTTTTGAAAGGGGTTGCCAAACTTCCAAAAACTAGAGTCTTCTGAAATCTCAACATATATTTTTTCATCCAATCTTCATGATACTTTCAAGTAATGATACGTACACCATTCCCACTTGGATGCCCAAGTTTTGTTCTTCTAGGTTGAAGCATTCGTTTGCAGGAACAGTTTGAATTTTTAGGTTTCACTCTGTTTTCTCCTATATTGACAAATGTAGTTCAAACTCTAAATCATACAAGGTTTGGGCTAGCTTCTTGAAACTTGACACAATAAAGTAGTTCTACATTCTATCCCTAAGGTTTGTTTCCTCTTGATGTAGCCTTCAGGACAGACTGGCGAATAACACTTACAATGAAAGGCGTTGTTAGGCTGCCAAAAAACTAGAGTCTCCTGAGATCTCAACACATATTTTTTTCCGACCTTAATGATACTTTCAAGTAATGAGCAGTACACCAATCAAACTTGGGTGCCCAAGTTTCGTTCTCCTAGGTTGATGCATTCGTTTGCAGTAACAGTTTGAATTTCTAGGTTTCACTCTGTTTTCTCCTATATTGACAGATGCAGCTAGAACTCTAAATCAAACACGGTTTGTTCTAGCTTCTTGAAACTTGACACAATAAAGTAGTTCTACGTTCTATCTCTAAGGTTTGTTTCCTCTTGATGTAGCCTAAAACAGGGACTGGCGAATAACACTTACAATGAAAGGCGTTGTTAGGCTGCCAAAAAACTAGAGTCTCCTGAAATCTCAACACATATATTTTTCCGACCTTAATGATACTTTCAAGTAATGAGCAGTACACCAATCAAACTTGGATGCCCAAGTTTCGTTCTCCTTGGTTGATGCATTCGTTTGCAGTAACAGTTTGAATTTCTAGGTTTCACTCTGTTTTCTCCTTTATTGACAGATGCAGCTAGAACTCTAAATCAAACACGGTTTGTACTAGCTTCTTGAAACTTGACACAATAAAGTAGTTCTACGTTCTATCTCTAAGTTTTGTTTCCTCTTGATGTAGCCCAAAGCAGGGACTGGCGAATAACACTTACAATGAAAGGCGTTGTTAGGCTGCCAAATAACTAGAGTCTCCTGAAATCTCAACACATATTTTTTTCCGACCTTAATGATACTTTCAAGTAATGAGCAGTACACCAATCAAACTTGGATGCCCAAGTTTCGTTCTCCTAGGTTGATGCATTCGTTTGCAGTAACAGTTTGAATTTCTAGGTTTCACTCTGTTTTCTCCTATATTGACAGATGCAGCTAGAACTCTAAACCAAACACGGTTTGTGCTAGCTTCTTGAAACTTGACACAATAAAGTAGTGCTACGTTCTATCTCTAAGGTTTGTTTCCTCTTGATGTAGCCTAAAGCAGGGACTGGCGAATAACACTTAAAATGAGAGGCGTTGTTAGGCTGCCAAAAAACTAGAGTCTCCTGAAATCTCAACACATATTTTTTTTCCGACCTTAATGATACTTTCAAGTAATGAGCAGTACACCAATCAAACTTGGATGCCCAAGTTTCGTTCTCCTAGGTTGATGCATTCGTTTGCAGTAACAGTTTGAATTTCTAGGTTTCACTCTGTTTTCTCCTTTATTGACAGATGCAGCTAGAACTCTAAATCAAACACGGTTTGTGCTAGCTTCTTGAAACTTGACACAATAAAGTAGTTCTACATTCTATCTCTAAGGTTTGTTTCCTCTTGATGTAGCCTAAAGCAGGGACTGGCGAATAACACTTATATTGAAAGGGGTTGCCAAACTTTCAAAAAACTACAGTCTCCTGAAATCTCAACATATATTTTTTCATCCAATCTTCATGATACATTCAAGTAATGATCAGTACACCATTCCCACTTGGATGCCCAAGTTTTGTTCTTCTAGGTTGAAGCATTCGTTTGCAGGAACAGTTTGAATTTTTAGGTTTCACTCTGGTTTCTCCTATATTGACAGATGCAGTTAGAACTTTAAATCAAACACGGTTTGTGCTAGCTACTTGAAACATGACACAATAAAGTAGTTCTACGTTCTATCCCTAAGGTTTGTTTCCTCTTGATGTATCCTTAAGCAGAGACTGGCGAATAACACATTCAATGAAAGGCATTGTTAGGCTGCCAAAAAACTACAGTCTCCTGAAATCTCATCATATATTTTTTCTTCCGACCTTCATGATACTTTCAAGTAATGAGCAGTGCACCAATCAAACTTGGAAGCCCAAGTTTCGTTCTCCTCGGTTGAAGCATTCGTTTGCAGAAACAGTTTGAATTTTTATTTTTCACACTGTTTTGTCCTATATTGAAAGATGCAGTTCGAACTCTAAATCAAACACGGTTTGTGTTAGCTTCTTGAATCTTGACAAAATACTGTAGTTCTACGTTCTATCTCTAAGGTTTGTTTCCTCTTGATGTAGCCTAATGCAGGGACTGGCGAATAACACTTTTTTGAAAGGGGTTGCCAAACTTCCAAAAACTAGAGTCTTCTGAAATCTCAACATATATTTTTTCATCCAATCTTCATGATACTTTCAAGTAATGATACGTACACCATTCCCACTTGGATGCCCAAGTTTTGTTCTTCTAGGTTGAAGCATTCGTTTGCAGGAACAGTTTGAATTTTTAGGTTTCACTCTGTTTTCTCCTATATTGACAAATGTAGTTCAAACTCTAAATCATACAAGGTTTGGGCTAGCTTCTTGAAACTTGACACAATAAAGTAGTTCTACATTCTATCCCTAAGGTTTGTTTCCTCTTGATGTAGCCTTCAGGACAGACTGGCGAATAACACTTACAATGAAAGGCGTTGTTAGGCTGCCAAAAAACTAGAGTCTCCTGAGATCTCAACACATATTTTTTTCCGACCTTAATGATACATTCAAGTAATGAGCAGTACACCAATCAAACTTGGGTGCCCAAGTTTCGTTCTCCTAGGTTGATGCATTCGTTTGCAGTAACAGTTTGAATTTCTAGGTTTCACTCTGTTTTCTCCTATATTGACAGATGCAGCTAGAACTCTAAATCAAACACGGTTTGTTCTAGCTTCTTGAAACTTGACACAATAAAGTAGTTCTACGTTCTATCTCTAAGGTTTGTTTCCTCTTGATGTAGCCTAAAACAGGGACTGGCGAATAACACTTACAATGAAAGGCGTTGTTATGCTGCCAAAAAACTAGAGTCTCCTGAAATCTCAACACATATATTTTTCCGACCTTAATGATACTTTCAAGTAATGAGCAGTACACCAATCAAACTTGGATGCCCAAGTTTCGTTCTCCTTGGTTGATGCATTCGTTTGCAGTAACAGTTTGAATTTCTAGGTTTCACTCTGTTTTCTCCTTTATTGACAGATGCAGCTAGAACTCTAAATCAAACACGGTTTGTGCTAGCTTCTTGAAACTTGACACAATAAAGTAGTTCTACGTTCTATCTCTAAGGTTTGTTTCCTCTTGATGTAGCCCAAAGCAGGGACTGGCGAATAACACTTACAATGAAAGGCGTTGTTAGGCTGCCAAAAAACTAGAGTCTCCTGAAATCTCAACACATATTTTTTTCCGACCTTAATGATACTTTCAAGTAATGAGCAGTACACCAATCAAACTTGGATGCCCAAGTTTCGTTCTCCTAGGTTGATGCATTCGTTTGCAGTAACAGTTTGAATTTCTAGGTTTCACTCTGTTTTCTCCTATATTGACAGATGCAGCTAGAACTCTAAATCAAACACGGTTTGTGCTAGCTTCTTGAAACTTGACACAATAAAGTAGTTCTATGTTCTATCTCTAAGGTTTGTTTTCTCTTGATGTAGCCTAAAGCAGGGACTGGCGAATAACACTTATATTGAAAGGGGTTGCCAAACTTTCAAAAAACTAGAGTCTCCTGAAATCTCAACATATATTTTTTCATCCAATCTTCATGATACTTTCAAGTAATGATCAGTACACCATTCCCACTTGGATGCCCAAGTTTTGTTCTTCTAGGTTGAAGCATTCGTTTGCAGGAACAGTTTGAATTTTTAGGTTTCACTCTGTTTTCTCCTATATTGACAAATGTAGTTCAAACTTTAAATCATACACGGTTTGGGCTAGCATCTTGAAACTTGACACAATAAAGTAGTTCTACATTCTATCCCTAAGGTTTGTTTCCTCTTGATGTAGCCTAAAGCAGGGACTGGCGAATAACACTTACAATGAAAGGCGTTGTTAGGCTGCCAAAAAACTAGAGTCTCCTGAAATCTCAACACATATTTTTTTTCCGACCTTAATGATACTTTCAAGTAAGGAGCAGTACACCAATCAAACTTGGATGCCCAAGTTTCGTTCTCCTAGGTTGATGCATTCGTTTGCAGTAACAGTTTGAATTTCTAGGTTTCACTCTGTTTTCTCCTATATTGACAGATGCAGCTAGAACTCTAAATCAAACACGGTTTGTGCTAGCTTCTTGAAACTTGACACAATAAAGTAGTTCTACGTTCTATCTCTATGGTTTGTTTCCTCTTTATGTAGCCTAAAGCAGGGACTGGCGAATAACACTTATATTGAAAGGGGTTGCCAAACTTTCAAAAAACTAGAGTCTCCTGAAATCTCAACATATATTTTTTCATCCAATCTTCATGATACTTTCAAGTAATGATCAGTACACCATTCCCACTTGGATGCCCAAGTTTTGTTCTTCTAGGTTGAAGCATTCGTTTGCAGGAACAGTTTGAATTTTTAGGTTTCACTCTGTTTTCTCCTATATTGACAAATGTAGTTCAAACTCTAAATCATACACGGTTTGGGCTAGCTTCTTGAAACTTGACACAATAAAGTAGTTCTACGTTCTATCTCTAAGGTTTGTTTCCTCTTGATGTAGCCTAAAGCAGGGACTGGCGAATAACACTTACAATGGAAGGCGTTGTTAGGCTGCCAAAAAACTACAGTCTCCTGAAATCTCAACACATATTTTTTTCCGACCTTAATGATACTTTCAAGTAATGAGCAGTACACCAATCAAACTTGGATGCCCAAGTTTCGTTCTCCTAGGTTGATGCATTCGTTTGCAGTAACAGTTTGAATTTCTAGGTTTCACTCTGTTTTCTCCTATATTGACAGATGCAGCTAGAACTCTAAACCAAACACGGTTTGTGCTAGCTTCTTGAAACTTGACACAATAAAGTAGTGCTACGTTCTATCTCTAAGGTTTGTTTCCTCTTGATGTAGCCTAAAGCAGGGACTGGCGAATAACACTTAAAATGAGAGGCGTTGTTAGGCTGCCAAAAAACTAGAGTCTCCTGAAATCTCAACACATATTTTTTTTCCGACCTTAATGATACTTTCAAGTAATGAGCAGTACACCAATCAAACTTGGATGCCCAAGTTTCGTTCTCCTAGGTTGATGCATTCGTTTGCAGTAACAGTTTGAATTTCTAGGTTTCACTCTGTTTTCTCCTTTATTGACAGATGCAGCTAGAACTCTAAATCAAACACGGTTTGTGCTAGCTTCTTGAAACTTGACACAATAAAGTAGTTCTACATTCTATCTCTAAGGTTTGTTTCCTCTTGATGTAGCCTAAAGCAGGGACTGGCGAATAACACTTATATTGAAAGGGGTTGCCAAACTTTCAAAAAACTAGAGTCTCCTGAAATCTCAACATATATTTTTTCATCCAATCTTCATGTTACATTCAAGTAATGATCAGTACACCATTCCCACTTGGATGCCCAAGTTTTGTTCTTCTAGGTTGAAGCATTCGTTTGCAGGAACAGTTTGAATTTCTAGGTTTCACTCTGTTTTCTCCTTTATTGACAGATGCAGCTAGAACTCTAAATCAAACACGGTTTGTACTAGCTTCTTGAAACTTGACACAATAAAGTAGTTCTACGTTCTATCTCTAAGGTTTGTTTCCTCTTGATGTAGCCCAAAGCAGGGACTGGCGAATAACACTTACAATGAAAGGCGTTGTTAGGCTGCCAAAAAACTAGAGTCTCCTGAAATCTCAACACATATTTTTTTCCGACCTTAATGATACTTTCAAGTAATGAGCAGTACACCAATCAAACTTGGATGCCCAAGTTTCGTTCTCCTAGGTTGATGCATTCGTTTGCAGTAACAGTTTGAATTTCTAGGTTTCACTCTGTTTTCTCCTATATTGACAGATGCAGCTAGAACTCTAAACCAAACACGGTTTGTGCTAGCTTCTTGAAACTTGACACAATAAAGTAGTGCTACGTTCTATCTCTAAGGTTTGTTTCCTCTTGATGTAGCCTAAAGCAGGGACTGGCGAATAACACTTAAAATGAGAGGCGTTGTTAGGCTGCCAAAAAACTAGAGTCTCCTGAAATCTCAACACATATTTTTTTTCCGACCTTAATGATACTTTCAAGTAATGAGCAGTACACCAATCAAACTTGGATGCCCAAGTTTCGTTCTCCTAGGTTGATGCATTCGTTTGCAGTAACAGTTTGAATTTCTAGGTTTCACTCTGTTTTCTCCTTTATTGACAGATGCAGCTAGAACTCTAAATCAAACACGGTTTGTGCTAGCTTCTTGAAACTTGACACAATAAAGTAGTTCTACATTCTATCTCTAAGGTTTGTTTCCTCTTGATGTAGCCTTCAGCACAGACTGGCGAATAACACTTATATTGAAAGGGGTTGCCAAACTTTCAAAAAACTACAGTCTCCTGAAATCTCAACATATATTTTTTCATCCAATCTTCATGATACATTCAAGTAATGATCAGTACACCATTCCCACTTGGATGCCCAAGTTTTGTTCTTCTAGGTTGAAGCATTCGTTTGCAGGAACAGTTTGAATTTTTAGGTTTCACTCTGGTTTCTCCTATATTGACAGATGCAGTTAGAACTTTAAATCAAACACGGTTTGTGCTAGCTACATGAAACATGACACAATAAAGTAGTTCTACGTTCTATCCCTAAGGTTTGTTTCCTCTTGATGTATCCTTAAGCAGAGACTGGCGAATAACACATTCAATGAAAGGCGTTGTTAGGCTGCCAAAAAACTACAGTCTCCTGAAATCTCATCATATATTTTTTCTTCCGACCTTCATGATACTTTCAAGTAATGAGCAGTGCACCAATCAAACTTGGAAGCCCAAGTTTCGTTCTCCTCGGTTGAAGCATTCGTTTGCAGAAACAGTTTGAATTTTTATTTTTCACACTGTTTTGTCCTATATTGAAAGATGCAGTTCGAACTCTAAATCAAACACGGTTTGTGTTAGCTTCTTGAATCTTGACAAAATACTGTAGTTCTACGTTCTATCTCTAAGGTTTGTTTCCTCTTGATGTAGCCTAATGCAGGGACTGGCGAATAACACTTTTTTGAAAGGGGTTGCCAAACTTCCAAAAACTAGAGTCTTCTGAAATCTCAACATATATTTTTTCATCCAATCTTCATGATACTTTCAAGTAATGATACGTACACCATTCCCACTTGGATGCCCAAGTTTTGTTCTTCTAGGTTGAAGCATTCGTTTGCAGGAACAGTTTGAATTTTTAGGTTTCACTCTGTTTTCTCCTATATTGACAAATGTAGTTCAAACTCTAAATCATACAAGGTTTGGGCTAGCTTCTTGAAACTTGACACAATAAAGTAGTTCTACATTCTATCCCTAAGGTTTGTTTCCTCTTGATGTAGCCTTCAGGACAGACTGGCGAATAACACTTACAATGAAAGGCGTTGTTAGGCTGCCAAAAAACTAGAGTCTCCTGAGATCTCAACACATATTTTTTTCCGACCTTAATGATACTTTCAAGTAATGAGCAGTACACCAATCAAACTTGGGTGCCCAAGTTTCGTTCTCCTAGGTTGATGCATTCGTTTGCAGTAACAGTTTGAATTTCTAGGTTTCACTCTGTTTTCTCCTATATTGACAGATGCAGCTAGAACTCTAAATCAAACACGGTTTGTTCTAGCTTCTTGAAACTTGACACAATAAAGTAGTTCTACGTTCTATATCTAAGGTTTGTTTCCTCTTGATGTAGCCTAAAACAGGGACTGGCGAATAACACTTACAATGAAAGGCGTTGTTAGGCTGCCAAAAAACTAGAGTCTCCTGAAATCTCAACACATATATTTTTCCGACCTTAATGATACTTTCAAGTAATGAGCAGTACACCAATCAAACTTGGATGCCCAAGTTTCGTTCTCCTTGGTTGATGCATTCGTTTGCAGTAACAGTTTGAATTTCTAGGTTTCACTCTGTTTTCTCCTTTATTGACAGATGCAGCTAGAACTCTAAATCAAACACGGTTTGTGCTAGCTTCTTGAAACTTGACACAATAAAGTAGTTCTACGTTCTATCTCTAAGGTTTGTTTCCTCTTGATGTAGCCCAAAGCAGGGACTGGCGAATAACACTTACAATGAAAGGCGTTGTTAGGCTGCCAAAAAACTAGAGTCTCCTGAAATCTCAACACATATTTTTTTCCGACCTTAATGATACTTTCAAGTAATGAGCAGTACACCAATCAAACTTGGATGCCCAAGTTTCGTTCTCCTAGGTTGATGCATTCGTTTGCAGTAACAGTTTGAATTTCTAGGTTTCACTCTGTTTTCTCCTATATTGACAGATGCAGTTAGAACTTAAAATCAAACACGGTTTGTGCTAGCTACTTGAAACATGACACAATAAAGTAGTTCTACGTTCTATCCCTAAGGTTTGTTTCCTCTTGATGTAGCCTTATGCAGAGACTGGCGAATAACACATTCAATGAAAGGCCTTGTTAGGCTGCCAAAAAACTACAGTCTCCTGAAATCTCATCATATATTTTTTCTTCCGACCTTCATGATACTTTCAAGTAATGAGCAGTGCACCAATCAAACTTGGATGCCCAAGTTTCGTTCTCCTAGGTTGAAGCATTCGTTTGCAGAAACAGTTTGAATTTTTAGGTTTCACACTGTTTTGTCCTATATTGACAGATGCAGGTCGAACTCTAAATCAAACACGGTTTGTGCTAGCTTCTTGAAACTTGACAAAATACTGTAGTTCTACGTTCTATCTCTAAGGTTTGTTTCCTCTTGATGTAGCCTAATGCAGGGACTGGCGAATAACACTTTTATTGAAACGGGTTGCCAAACTTCCAAAAACTAGAGTCTTCTGAAATCTCAACATATATTTTTTCATCCAATCTTCATGATACTTTCAAGTAATGATCAGTACACCAATCCCACTTGGATGCTCAAGTTTCATTCTTCTACGTTGAAATATTCGTTTGCAGTAACAGTTTGAATTTTTAGGTTTCACTCTGTTTTCTCCTATATTGACAAATTTAGTTCAAATTCTAAATCATACACGGTTTGGGCTAGCTTCTTGAAACTTGACACAATAAAGTAGTTCTACATTCTATCCCTAAGGTTTGTTTCCTCTTGATGTAGCCTTCAGCACAGACTGGCGAATAACACTTACAATGAAAGGCGTTGTTAGGCTGCCAAAAAACTAGAGTCTCCTGAAATCTCAACACATATTTTTTTTCCTACCTTAATGATAATTTCAAGTAATGAGCAGTACACCAATCAAACTTGGATGCCCAAGATTCGTTCTCCTATGTTGATGCATTCGTTTGCAGTAACAGTTTGAATTTCTAGGTTTCACTCTGTTTTCTCCTATATTGACAGATGCAGCTAGAACTCTAAATCAAACACGGTTTGTTCCAGCTTCTTGAAACTTGACACAATAAAGTAGTTCTACGTTCTATCTCTAAGGTTTGTTTCCTCTTGATGTAGCCTAAAGCAGGGACTGGCGAATAACACTTATATTGAAAGGGGTTGCCAAACTTTCAAAAAACTAGAGTCTCCTGAAATCTCAACATATATTTTTTCATCCAATCTTCATGATACTTTCAAGTAATGATCAGTACAGCATTCCCACTTGGATGCCCAAGTTTTGTCCTTCTAGGTTGAAGCATTCGTTTGCAGGAACAGTTTGAATTTTTAGGTTTCACTCTGTTTTCTCTATATTGACAAATTTAGTTCAAACTCTAAATCATACAAGGTTTGGGCTAGCTTCTTGAAACTTGACACAATAAAGTAGTTCTACATTCTATCCCTAAGGTTTGTTTCCTCTTGATGTAGCCTTCAGCACAGACTGGCGAATAACACTTACAATGAAAGGCGTTGTTAGGGTGCCAAAAAACTAGAGTCTCCTGAAATCTCAACACATATTTTTTTCCGACCTTAATGATACTTTCAAGTAATGAACAGTACACCAATCAAACTTGGATGCCCAAGTTTCGTTCTCCTAGGTTGATGCATTCGTTTGCAGTAACAGTTTGAATTTCTAGGTTTCACTCTGTTTTCTCCTATATTGACAGATGCAGCTAGAACTCTAAATCAAACACGGTTTGTGCTAGCTTCTTGAAACTTGACACAATAAATTAGTGCTACGTTCTATCTCTAAGGTTTGTTTCCTCTTGATGTAGCCTAAAGCAGGGACTGGCGAATAACACTTATATTGAAAGGGGTTGCCAAACTTTCAAAAAACTAGAGTCTCCTGAAATCTCAACATATATTTTTTCATCCAATCTTCATGATACATTCAAGTAATGATCAGTACACCATTCCCACTTGGATGCCCAAGTTTTGTTCTTCTAGGTTGAAGCATTCGTTTGCAGGAACAGTTTGAATTTTTAGGTTTCACTTTGGTTTCTCCTATATTGACAGATGCATTTAGAACTTTAAATCAAACACGGTTTGTGCTAGCTACTTGAAACATGACACAATAAAGTAGTTCTACGTTCTATCCCTAACGTTTGTTTCCTCTTGATGTAGCCTTAAGCAGAGACTGGCGAATAACACATTCAATGAAAGGCGTTGTTAGGCTGCCAAAAAACTACAGTCTCCTGAAATCTCATCATATATTTTTTCTTCCGACCTTCATGATACTTTCAAGTAATGAGCAGTGCACCAATCAAACTTGGATGCCCAAGTTTCGTTCTCCTAGGTTGAAGCATTCGTTTGCAGAAACAGTTTGAGTTTTTAGGTTTCACACTGTTTTGTCCTATATTGACAGATGCAGTTCGAACTCTAAATCAAACACGGTTTGTGCTAGCTTCTTGAAACTTGACAAAATACTGTAGTTCTACGTTCTATCTCTAAGGTTTGTTTCCTCTTGATTTAGCCTAATGCAGGCACTGGCGAATAACACTTTTATTGAAAGGGGTTGCCAAACCTCCAAAAACTAGAGTCTTCTGAAATCTCAGTATATATTTTTTCATCCAATCTTCATGATACTTTCAAGTAATGATCAGTACACCAATCCCACTTGGATGCTCAAGTTTCATTCTCCTACGTTGAAGCATTCGTTTGCAGTAACAGTTTGAATTTTTAGGTTTCACTCTCTTTTCTCCTATATTGACAAATTTAGTTCAAACTCTAAATCATACACGGTTTGGGCTAGCTTCTTGAAACTTGACACAATAAAGTAGTTCTACATTCTATCCCTAGGGTTTGTTTCCTCTTGATGTAGCCTTCAGAACAGACTGGCGAATAACACTTACAATGAAAGGCGTTGTTAGGCTGCCAAAAAACTAGAGTATCCTGAAATCTCAACACATATTTTTTTTCGACCTTAATGATACTTTCAAGTAATGAGCAGTACACCAATCAAACTTGGATGCCCAAGTTTCGTTCTCCTAGGTTGATGCATTCGTTTGCAGTAACAGTTTGAATTTCTAGGTTTCACTCTGTTTTCTCCTATATTGACAGATGCAGCTAGAACTCTAAATCAAACACGGTTTGTGCTACCTTCTTGAAACTTGACACAATAAAGTAGTTCTACGTTCTATCTCTAAGGTTTGTTTCCTCTTGATGTAGCCTAATGCAGGGACTGGCGAATAACACTTACAATGAGAGGCGTTGTTAGGCTGCCAAAAAACTAGAGTCTCCTGAAATCTCAACACATATTTTTTTCCGACCTTAATGATACTTTCAAGTAATGAGCAGTACACCAATCAAACTTGGATGCCCAAGTTTCGTTCTCCTAGTTTGATGCATTCATTTGCAGTAACAGTTTGAATTTCTAGGTTTCACTCTGTTTTCTCCTATATTGACAGATGCAGTTAGAACTCTAAATCAAACACGGTTTGTGCTAGCTTCTTGAAACTTGACACAATAAAGTAGTTCTACGTTCTATCTCTAAGGTTCGTTTCCTCTTGATGTAGCCTAAAGCAGGGACTGGCGAATAACACTTACATTGAAAGGGGTTGCCAAAATTTCAAAAAACTAGAGTCTCCTGAAATGTCAACATATATTTTTTCATCCAATTTTCATGATACATTCAAGTAATGATCAGTACACCATTCCCACTTGGATGCCCAAGATTTGTTCTTCTAGGTTGAAGCATTCGTTTGCAGGAACAGTTTGAATTTTTAGCTTTCACTCTGGTTTCTCCTATATTGACAGATGCAGTTAGAACTTAAAATCAAACACGGTTTGTGCTAGCTACTTGAAACATGACACAATAAAGTAGTTCTACGTTCTATCCCTAAGGTTTGTTTCCTCTTGATGTAGCCTTATGCAGAGACTGGCGAATAACACATTCAATGAAAGGCCTTGTTAGGCTGCCAAAAAACTACAGTCTCCTGAAATCTCATCATATATTTTTTCTTCCGACCTTCATGATACTTTCAAGTAATGAGCAGGGCACCAATCAAACTTGGATGCCCAAGTTTCGTTCTCCTAGGTTGAAGCATTCGTTTGCAGAAACAGTTTGAATTTTTAGGTTTCACACTGTTTTGTCCTATATTGACAGATGCAGTTCGAACTCTAAATCAAACACGGTTTGTGCTAGCTTCTTGAAACTTGACAAAATACTGTAGTTCTACGTTCTATCTCTAAGGTTTGTTTCCTCTTGATGTAGCCTAATGCAGGGACTGGCGAATAACACTTTTATTGAAACGGGTTGCCAAACTTCCAAAAACTAGAGTCTTCTGAAATCTCAACATATATTTTTTCATCCAATCTTCATGATACTTTCAAGTAATGATCAGTACACCAATCCCACTTGGATGCTCAAGTTTCATTCTCCTACGTTGAAATATTCGTTTGCAGTAACAGTTTGAATTTTTAGGTTTCACTCTGTTTTCTCCTATATTGACAAATTTAGTTCAAACTCTAAATCATACACGGTTTGGGCTAGCTTCTTGAAACTTGACACAATAAAGTAGTTCTACATTCTATCCCTAAGGTTTGTTTCCTCTTGATGTAGCCTTCAGCACAGACTGGCGAATAACACTTACAATGAAAGGCGTTGTTAGGCTGCCAAAAAACTAGAGTCTCCTGAAATCTCAACACATATTTTTTTTCCGACCTTAATGATAATTTCAAGTAATGAGCAGTACACCAATCAAACTTGGATGCCCAAGATTCGTTCTCCTAGGTTGATGCATTCGTTTGCAGTAACAGTTTGAATTTCTAGGTTTCACTCTGTTTTCTCCTATATTGACAGATGCAGCTAGAACTCTAAATCAAACACGGTTTGTGCCAGCTTCTTGAAACTTGACACAATAAAGTAGTTCTACGTTCTATCTCTAAGGTTTGTTTCCTCTTGATGTAGCCTAAAGCAGGGACTGGCGAATAACACTTATATTGAAAGGGGTTGCCAAACTTTCAAAAAACTAGAGTCTCCTGAAATCTCAACATATATTTTTTCATCCAATCTTCATGATACTTTCAAGTAATGATCAGTACAGCATTCCCACTTGGATGCCCAAGTTTTGTCCTTCTAGGTTGAAGCATTCGTTTGCAGGAACAGTTTGAATTTTTAGGTTTCACTCTGTTTTCTCTATATTGACAAATTTAGTTCAAACTCTAAATCATACAAGGTTTGGGCTAGCTTCTTGAAACTTGACACAATAAAGTAGTTCTACATTCTATCCCTAAGGTTTGTTTCCTCTTGATGTAGCCTTCAGCACAGACTGGCGAATAACACTTACAATGAAAGGCGTTGTTAGGGTGCCAAAAAACTAGAGTCTCCTGAAATCTCAACACATATTTTTTTCCGACCTTAATGATACTTTCAAGTAATGAACAGTACACCAATCAAACTTGGATGCCCAAGTTTCGTTCTCCTAGGTTGATGCATTCGTTTGCAGTAACAGTTTGAATTTCTAGGTTTCACTCTGTTTTCTCCTATATTGACAGATGCAGCTAGAACTCTAAATCAAACACGGTTTGTGCTAGCTTCTTGAAACTTGACACAATAAATTAGTGCTACGTTCTATCTCTAAGGTTTGTTTCCTCTTGATGTAGCCTAAAGCAGGGACTGGCGAATAACACTTATATTGAAAGGGGTTGCCAAACTTTCAAAAAACTAGAGTCTCCTGAAATCTCAACATATATTTTTTCATCCAATCTTCATGATACATTCAAGTAATGATCAGTACACCATTCCCACTTGGATGCCCAAGTTTTGTTCTTCTAGGTTGAAGCATTCGTTTGCAGGAACAGTTTGAATTTTTAGGTTTCACTTTGGTTTCTCCTATATTGACAGATGCATTTAGAACTTTAAATCAAACACGGTTTGGGCTAGCTTCTTGAAACTTGACACAATAAAGTAGTTCTACATTCTATCCCTAAGGTTTGTTTCCTCTTGATGTAGCCTTCAGCACAGACTGGCGAATAACACTTACAATGAAAGGCGTTGTTAGGCTGCCAAAAAACTAGAGTCTCCTGAAATCTCAACACATATTTTTTTTCCGACCTTAATGATAATTTCAAGTAATGAGCAGTACACCAATCAAACTTGGATGCCCAAGATTCGTTCTCCTAGGTTGATGCATTCGTTTGCAGTAACAGTTTGAATTTCTAGGTTTCACTCTGTTTTCTCCTATATTGACAGATGCAGCTAGAACTCTAAATCAAACACGGTTTGTGCCAGCTTCTTGAAACTTGACACAATAAAGTAGTTCTACGTTCTATCTCTAAGGTTTGTTTCCTCTTGATGTAGCCTAAAGCAGGGACTGGCGAATAACACTTATATTGAAAGGGGTTGCCAAACTTTCAAAAAACTAGAGTCTCCTGAAATCTCAACATATATTTTTTCATCCAATCTTCATGATACTTTCAAGTAATGATCAGTACAGCATTCCCACTTGGATGCCCAAGTTTTGTCCTTCTAGGTTGAAGCATTCGTTTGCAGGAACAGTTTGAATTTTTAGGTTTCACTCTGTTTTCTCTATATTGACAAATTTAGTTCAAACTCTAAATCATACAAGGTTTGGGCTAGCTTCTTGAAACTTGACACAATAAAGTAGTTCTACATTCTATCCCTAAGGTTTGTTTCCTCTTGATGTAGCCTTCAGCACAGACTGGCGAATAACACTTACAATGAAAGGCGTTGTTAGGCTGCCAAAAAACTAGAGTATCCTGAAATCTCAACACATATTTTTTTTCCGACCTTCATGATTCTTTCAAGTAATGAGCAGTCCACCAATCAAACTTGGATGCCCAAGTTTCGTTCTCCTAGGTTGAAGCATTCGTTTGCAGAAACAGTTTGAATTTTTAGGTTTCACACTGTTTTGTCCTATATTGACAGATGCAGTTCGAACTCTAAATCAAACACGGTTTGTGCTAGCTTCTCGAAACTTGACACAATAAAGTAGTTCTACGTTCTCTCCCTAAGGTTTGTTTCCTCTTGATGTAGCCTAAAGCAGGGACTGGCGAATAACACTTACAATGAAAGGCGTTGTTAGGCTGCCAAAAAACTAGAGTCTCCTGAAATCTAAACACATATTTTTTTCCGACCTTAATGATATTTTCAAGTAATGCTGTAAACCAATCAAACTTGGATGCCCAAGTTTCGTTCTCCTAGGTTGATGCATTAGTTTGCAGGAACAGTTTGAATTTCTAGGTTTCACTCTGTTTTCTCCTATATTGAAAGATGCAGCTAGAACTCTAAATCAAACACGGTTTGTGCTAGCTTCTTGAAACTTGACACAATAAAGTAGTTCTACGTTCTATCTCTAAGGTTTGTTTCCTCTTGATGTAGCCTAAAGCGGGGACTGGCGAATAACACTTACAATGAGAGGCGTTGTTAGGCTGCCAAAAAACTAGAGTCTCCTGAAATCTCAACACATATTTTTTTTCCGACCTTAATGATACTTTCAAGTAATGAGCAGTACACCAATCAAACTTGGATGCCCATGTTTCGTTCTCCAAGGTTGATGCATTCGTTTGCAGTAACAGTTTGAATTTCTAGGTTTCACTCTGTTTTCTCCTTTATTGACAGATGCAGCTAGAACTCTAAATCAAACACGGTTTGTGCTAGCTTCTCGAAACTTGACACAATAAAGTAGTTCTACGTTCTATCTCTAAGGTTTGTTTCCTCTTGATGTAGCCTAAAGCAGGGACTGGCGATTAACACTTACAATGAAAGGCGTTGTTAGGTTGCCAAAAAACTAGAGTCTCCTGAAATCTCAACACATATTTTTTTCTGACCTTAATGATACTTTCAAGTAATGAGCAGTACACCAATCAAACTTGGATGCCCAAGTTTCGTTCTCCTAGGTTGATGCATTCGTTTGCAGTAACAGTTTGAATTTCTAGGTTTCACTCTGTTTTCTCCTATATTGACAGATGCAGCTAGAACTCTAAATCAAACACGGTTTGTGCTAGCTTCTTGAAACTTGACACAATAAAGTAGTTCTACGTTCTATCTCTAAGGTTTGTTTCCTCTTGATGTAGCCTAAAGCAGGGACTGGCGAATAACACTTATATTGAAAGGGGTTGCCAAACTTTCAAAAAAATAGAGTCTCCTGAAATCTCAACATATATTTTTTCATTTAATCTTCATGATACTTTCAAGTAATGATCAGTACACCATTCCCACTTGGATGCCCAAGTTTTGTTCTTCTTGGTTGAAGCATTCGTTTGCAGGAACAGTTTGAATTTTTAGGGTTCACTCTGTTTTCTCCTATATTGACAGATGCAGTTAGAACTTTAAATCAAACACGGTTTGTGCTAGCTACTTGAAACATGACACAGTAAAGTAGTTCTACGTTCTATCTCTAAGGTTTGTTTCCTCTTGATGTAGCCTTCAGCACAGACTGGCGAATAACACTTACAATGAAAGGCGTTGTTAGGCTGCCAAAAAACTAGAGTCTCCTGAAATCTCAACACATATTTTTTTTTCCGACCTTAATGATACATTCAAGTAATGAGCAGTACACCAATCAAACTTGGATGCCCAAGTTTCGTTCTCCTAGGTTGATGCATTCGTTTGCAGTAACAGTTTGAATTTCTAGGTTTCACTCTGTTTTCTCCTATATTGACAGATGCAGCTAGAACTCTAAATCAAACACGGTTTGTGCTAGCTTCTTGAAACGTGACACAATAAAGTAGTTCTACGTTCTATCTCTAAGGTTTGTTTCCTCTTGATGTAGCCTAAAGGAGGGACTGGCGAATAACACTTATATTGAAAGGGGTTGCCAAACTTTAAAAAAAATAGAGTCTCCTGAATCTCAACATATATTTTTTCATCCAATCTTCATGATACTTTCAAGTAATGATCAGTACACCATTCCCACTTGGATGCCCAAGTTTTGTTCTTCTAGGATGAAGCATTCGTTTGCAGTAACAGTTTGAATTTTTAGGTTTCACTCTCTTTTCTCCTATATTGACAAATTTAGTTCAAACTCTAAATCATACACGGTTTGGGCTAGCTTCCTGAAACTTGACACAATAAAGTAGTTCTACATTCTATCCCTAAGGTTTGTTTCCTCTTGATGTAGCCTTCAGCACAGACTGGCGAATAACACTTACAATGAACGGCGTTGTTAGGCTGCCAAAAAACTAGAGTATCCTGAAATCTCAACACATATTTTTTTTCCGACCTTAATGATACTTTCAAGTAATGAGCAGTACACCAATCAAACTTGGATGCCCAAGTTTCGTTCTCCTAGGTTGATGCATTTGTTTGCAGTAACAGTTTGAATTTCTAGGTTTCACTCTGTTTTCTCCTATATTGACAGATGCAGCTAGAACTCTAAATCAAACACGGTTTGTGCTAGCTTCTTGAAACTTGACACAATAAAGTAGTTCTACGTTCTATCTCTAAGGTTTGTTTCCTCTTGATGTAGCCTAAAGCAGGGACTGGCGAATAACACTTACAATGAGAGGCGTTGTTAGGCTGCCAAAAAACTAGAGTCTCCTGAAATCTAAACACATATTTTTTTCCGACCTTAATGATACTTTCAAGTAATGAGCAGTACACCAATCAAACTTGGATGCCCGAGTTTTGTTCTCCTAGGTTGATGCATTCGTTTGCAGTAACAGTTTGAATTTCTAGGTTTCACTCTGTTTTCTCCTATATTGACAGATGCAGTTAGAACTTTAAATCAAACACGGTTTGTGCTAGCTTCTTGAAACTTGACACAATAAAGTAGTTCTACGTTCTATCTCTAAGGTTTGTTTCCTCTTGATGTAGCCTGAAGCAGGGACTGGCGAATAACATTTATATTGAAAGGGGTTGCCAAACTTTCAAAAAACTAGAGTCTCCTGAAATCTCAACATATATTTTTTCATCCAATCTTCATGATACATTCAAGTAATGATCAGTACACCATTCCCACTTGGATGCCCAAGTTTTGTTCTTCTAGGTTGAAGCATTCGTTTGCAGGAACAGTTTGAATTTTTAGGTTTCACTCTGGTTTCTCCTATATTGACAGATGCAGTTAGAACTTTAAATCAAACACGGTTTGTGCTAGCTACTTGAAACATAACACAATAAAGTAGTTCTACGTTCTATCCCTAAGGTTTGTTTCCTCTTGATGTAGCCTTAAGCAGAGACTGGCGAATAACACATTCAATGAAAGGCGTTGTTAGGCTGCCAAAAAACTACAGTCTCCTGAAATCTCATCATATATTTTTTCTTCCGACCTTCATGATACGTTCAAGTAATGAGCAGTGCACCAATCAAACTTGGATGCCCAAGTTTCGTTCTCCTAGGTTGAAGCATTCGTTTGCAGAAACAGTTTGAATTTTTAGGTTTCGCACTGTTTTGTCCTATATTGACAGATGCAGTTCGAACTCTAAATCAAACACGGTTTGTGCTAGCTTCTTGAAACTTGACAAAATACTGTAGTTCTACGTTCTATCTCTAAGGTTTGTTTCCTCTTGATGTAGCCTAATACAGGGACTGGCGAATAACATTTATATTGAAAGGGGTTGCCAAACTTCCAAAAACTAGAGTCTTCTGAAATCTCAACATATATTTTTTCATCGAATCTTCATGATACTTTCAAGTAATGATCAGTACACCAATCCCACTTGGATGCTCAAGGTTCATTCTCCTACGTTGAAGCATTCGTTTGCAGTAACAGTTTGAATTTTTAGGTTTCACTCTGTTTTCTCCTATATTGACAAATGTAGTTCAAACTCTAAATCATACACGGTTTGGGCTAGCTTCTTGAAACTTGACACAATAAAGTAGTTCTACATTCTATTGCTAAGATTTGTTTCCTCTTGATGTAGCCTTCAGCACAGACTGGCGAATAACACTTACAATGAAAGGCGTTGTTAGGCTGCCAAAAAACTAGAGTCTCCTGAAATCTCAACACATATTTTTTTCCGACCTTAATGATACTTTCAAGTAATGAGCAGTACACCAATCAAACTTGGATGCCCAAGTTTCGTTCTCCTAGGTTGATGCATTCGTTTGCAGTAACAGTTTGAATTTCTAGGTTTCACTCTGTTTTCTCCTATATTGACAGATGCAGTTAGAACTCTAAATCAAACACGGTTTGTGCTAGCTTCTTGAAACTTGACACAATAAAGTAGTTCTATGTTCTATCTCTAAGGTTTGTTTCCTCTTGATGTAGACTAAAGCAGGGACTGGCGAATAACACTTATATTGAAAGGGGTTGCCAAACTTTCAAAAAACTAGAGTCTCCTGAAATCACAACATATATTTTTTCATCCAATCTTCATGATACATTCAAGTAATGATCAGTACACCATTCCCACTTGGATGCCCATGTTTTGTTCTTCTAGGTTGAAGCATTCGTTTGCAGGAACAGTTTGAATTTTCAGGTTTCACTCTGGTTTCTCCTATATTGACAGATGCAGTTAGAACTTTAAATCAAACACGGTTTGTGCTAGCTACTTGAAACATGACACAATAAAGTAGTTCTATGTTCTATCCCTAAGGTTTGTTTCCTCTTGATGTAGCCTTAAGCAGAGACTGGCGAATAACACATTCAATGAAAGGCGTTGTTAGGCTGCCAAAAAACTACAGTCTCCTGAAATCTCATCATATATTTTTTCTTCCGAACTTCATGATTCTTTCAAGTAATGAGCAGTCCACCAATCAAACTTGGATGCCCAAGTTTCGTTCTCCTAGGTTGAAGCATTCGTTTGCAGAAACAGTTTGAATTTTTAGGTTTCACACTGTTTTGTCCTATATTGACAGATGCAGTTCGAACTCTAAATCAAACACGGTTTGTGCTAGCTTCTTGAAACTTGACAAAATACTGTAGTTCTACGTTCTATCTCTAAGGTTTGTTTCCTCTTGATGTAGCCTAATGCAGGGACTGGCGAATAACACTTTTATTGAAAGGGGTTGCCAAACTTCCAAAAACTAGAGTCTTCTGAAATCTCAACATATATTTTTTCATCGAATCTTCATGATACTTTCAAGTAATGATCAGTACACCATTCCCACTTGGATGCTCAAGTTTCATTCTCCTACGTTGAAGCATTCGTTTGCAGTAACAGTTTGAATTTTTAGGTTTCACTCTGTTTTCTCCTATATTGACAGATGCAGTTAGAACTTTAAATCAAACACGGTTTGTGCTAGCTTCTTGAAACTTGACACAATAAAGGAGTTCTACATTCTATCCCTAATGGTTGTTTCCTCTTGATGTATCGTTCAGCACAGACTGGCGAATAACACTTACAATGAAAGGCGTTTTAGGCTGCCAAAACCTAGAGTCTCCTGAAATCTCAACACATATTTTTTTTCTGACCTTAATGATACTTTCAAGTAATGAGCAGTACACCAATCAAACTTGGTTGCCCAAGTTTCGTTCTCCTAGGTTGATGCATTCGTTTGCAGTAACAGTTTGAATTTCTAGGTTTCACTCTGTTTTCTCCTTTATTGACAGATGCAGCTAGAACTCTAAATCAAACACGGTTTGTGCTAGCTTCTCGAAACTTGACACAATAAAGTAGTTCTACGTTCTATCTCTAAGGTTTGTTTCCTCTTGATGTAGCCTAAAGCAGGGACTGGCGATTAACACTTACAATGAAAGGCGTTGTTAGGCTGCCAAAAAACTAGAGTCTCCTGAAATCTCAACACATATTTTTTTCCGACCTTAATGATACTTTCAAGTAATGAGCAGTACACCAATCAAACTTGGATGCCCAAGTTTCGTTCTCCTAGGTTGATGCATTCGTTTGCAGTAACAGTTTGAATTTCTAGGTTTCACTCTGTTTTCTCCTATATTGACAGATGCAGCTAGAACTCTAAATCAAACACGGTTTGTGCTAGCTTCTTGAAACTTGACACAATAAAGTAGTTCTACGTTCTATCTCTAAGGTTTGTTTCCTCTTGATGTAGCCTAAAGCAGGGACTGGCGAATAACACTTATATTGAAAGGGGTTGCCAAACTTTCAAAAAAATAGAGTCTCCTGAAATCTCAACATATATTTTTTCATTTAATCTTCATGATACATTCAAGTAATGATCAGTACACCATTCCCACTTGGATGCCCAAGTTTTGTTCTTCTAGGTTGAAGCATTCGTTTGCAGGAACAGTTTGAATTTTTAGGGTTCACTCTGTTTTCTCCTATATTGACAGATGCAGTTAGAACTTTAAATCAAACACGGTTTGTGCTAGCTACTTGAAACATGACACAATAAAGTAGTTCTACGTTCTATCTCTAAGGTTTGTTTCCTCTTGATGTAGCCTTCAGCACAGACTGGCGAATAACACTTACAATGAAAGGCGTTGTTAGGCTGCCAAAAAACTAGAGTCTCCTGAAATCTCAACACATATTTTTTTTTCCGACCTTAATGATACTTTCAAGTAATGAGCAGTACACCAATCAAACTTGGATGCCCAAGTTTCGTTCTCCTAGGTTGATGCATTCGTTTGCAGTAACAGTTTGAATTTCTAGGTTTCACTCTGTTTTCTCCAATATTGACAGATGCAACTAGAACTCTAAATCAAACACGGTTTGTGCTAGCTTCTTGAAACTTGACACAGTAAAGTAGTTCTACGTTCTATCTCTAAGGTTTGTTTCCTCTTGATGTAGCCTAAAGCAGGGACTGGCGAATAACACTTATATTGAAAGGGGTTGCCAAACTTTAAAAAAAATAGAGTCTCCTGAAATCTCAACATATATTTTTTCATCCAATCTTCATGATACTTTCAAGTAATGATCAGTACACCATTCCCACTTGGATGCCCAAGTTTTGTTCTTCTAGGATGAAGCATTCGTTTGCAGGAACAGTTTGAATTTTTAGGTTTCACTCTGTTTTCACCTATATTGACAGATGCAGTTAGAACTTTAAATCAAACACGGTTTGCGCTAGCTCGATGAAACATGACACAATAAAGTAGTTCTACGTTCTATCTCTAAGGTTTGTTTCCTCTTGATGTAGCCTTAAGCAGAGACTGGCGAATAACACATTCAATGAAAGGCGTTGTTAGGCAGCCAAAAAACTACAGTGTCCTGAAATCTCATCATATATTTTTTCTTCCGACCTTCATGATACTTTCAAGTAATGAGCAGTGCACCAATCAAACTTGGATGCCCAAGTTTTGTTCTCCTAGGTTGAAGCATTCGTTTGCAGAAACAGTTTGAATTTTTAGGTTTCACACTGTTTTGTCCTATATTCACAGATGCAGTTCGAACTCTAAATCAAACACGGTTTGTGCTAGCTTCTTGAAACTTGACAAAATACTGTAGTTCTACGTTCTATCTCTAACGTTTGTTTCCTCTTGATGTAGCCTAATGCAGGGACTGGCGAATAACACTTTTATTGAAAGGGGTTGCCAAACTTCCAAAAACTAGAGTCTTCTGAAATCTCAACATATATTTTTTCATCGAATCTTCATGATACTTTCAAGTAATGATCAGTACACAATCCCACTTGGATGCTCAAGTTTCATTCTCCTACGTTGAAGCATTCGTTTGCAGTAACAGTTTGAATTTTTAGGTTTCACTCTGTTTTCTCCTATATTGACAAATGTAGTTCAAACTCTAAATCATACACGGTTTGGGCTAGCTTCTTGAAACTTGACACAATAAAGTAGTTCTACATTCTATCCCTAATGTTTGTTTCCTCTTGATGTATCGTTCAGCACAGACTGGCGAATAACACTTAAAATGAAAGGTGTTGTTAGGCTGCCAAAACCTAGAGTCTCCTGAAATCTCAACACATATTTTTTTTCTGACCTTAATGATACTTTCAAGTAATGAGCAGTACCCCAATCAAACTTGGATGCCCAAGTTTCGTTCTCCTAGGTTGATGCATTCGTTTGCAGTAACAGTTTGAATTTCTAGGTTTCACTCTGTTTACTCCTTTATTGACAGATGCAGCTAGAACTCTAAATCAAACACGGTTTGTGCTAGCTTCTCGAAACTTGACACAATAAAGTAGTTCTACGTTCTCTCCCTAAGGTTTGTTTCCTCTTGATGTAGCATAAAGCAGGGACTGGCGAATAACACTTACAATGAAAGGCGTTGTTAGGCTGCCAAAAAACTAGAGTCTCCTGAAATCTAAACACATATTTTTTTCCGACCTTAATGATACTTTCAAGTAATGCTGTACAAAAATCAAACTTGGATGCCCAAGTTTCGTTCTCCTAGGTTGATGCATTAGTTTGCAGGAACAGTTTGAATTTCTAGGTTTCACTCTGTTTTCTCCTATATTGAAAGATGCAGCTAGAACTCTAAATCAAACACGGTTTGTGCTAGCTTCTTGAAACTTGACACAATAAAGTAGTTCTACGTTCTATCTCTAAGGTTTGTTTCCTCTTGATGTAGCCTAAAGCAGGGACTGGCGAATAACACTTACAATGAGAGGCGTTGTTAGGCTGCCAAAAAACTAGAGTCTCCTGAAATCTAAACACATATTTTTTTCCGACCTTAATGATACTTTCAAGTAATGCTGTACACCAATCAAACTTGGATGCCCAAGTTTCGTTCTCCTAGGTTGATGCATTCGTTTGCAGTAACAGTTTGAATTTCTAGGTTTCACTCTGTTTTCTCCTTTATTGACAGATGCAGCTAGAACTCTAAATCAAACACGGTTTGTGCTAGCTTCTCGAAACTTGACACAATAAAGTAGTGCTACGTTCTATCTCTAAGGTTTGTTTCCTCTTGATGTAGCCTTCAGCACAGACTGGCGAATAACACTTACAATGAAAGGCGTTGTTAGGCTGCCAAAAAACTAGAGTCTCCTGAAATCTCAACACATATTTTTTCATCCAATCTTCATGATACATTCAAGTAATGATCAGTACACCATTCCCACTTGGATGCCCAAGTTTTGTTTTTCTAGGTTGAAGCATTCGTTTGCAGGAACAGTTTGAATTTTTAGGTTTCACTCTGGTTTCTCCTATATTGACAGATGCAGTTAGAACTTTAAATCAAACACGGTTTGTGCTAGCTACTTGAAACATGACAAAATAAAGTAGTTCTACGTTCTATCCCTAAGGTTTGTTTCCTCTTGATGTAGCCTTAAGCAGAGACTGGCGAATAACACATTCAATGAAAGGCGTTGTTAGGCTGCCAAAAAACTACAGTCTCCTGAAATCTCATCATATATTTTTTCTTCCGACCTTCATGATACTTTCAAGTAATGAGCAGTACACCAATCCCACTTGGATGATCAAGTTTCATTCTCCTACGTTGAAGCATTCGTTTGCAGTAACAGTTTGAATTTTTAGGTTTCACTCTGTTTTCTCCTATATTGACAAATTTGGTTCAAACTCTAAATCATACACGGTTTGGGCTAGCTTCTTGAAACTTGACACAATAAAGTAGTTCAACATTCTATAACTAAGGTTTGTTTCCTCTTGATGTAGCCTTCAGCACAGACTGGCGAATAACACTTACAATGAAAATCGTTGTTAGGCTGCCAAAAAACTAGAGTATCCTGAAATCTCAACACATATTTTTTTTCCGACCTTAATGATACTTTCAAGTAATGAGCAGTACACCAATCAAAATTGGATGCCCAAGTTTCGTTCTCCTAGGTTGATTCATTCGTTTGCAGTAACAGTTTGAATTTCTAGGTTTCACTCTCTTTTCTCCTATATTGACAGATGCAGCTAGAACTCTAAATCAAACACGATTTCTGCTAGGTTCTCGAAACTGGACACAATAATGTAGTTCTACGTTCTATATCTAAGGTTTGTTTCCTCTTGATGTAGCCTAAAGCAGGGACTGGCGAATAACACTTATATTGAAAGGGGTTGCCAAACTTTCAAAAAACTAGAGTCTCCTGAAATCTCAACATATATTTTTTCATCCAATCTTCATGATACATTCAAGTAATGATCAGTACACCATTCCCACTTGGATGCCCAAGTTTTGTTCTTCTAGGTTGAAGCATTCGTTTGCAGGAACAGTTTGAATTTCTAGGTTTTACTCTGTTTTCTCCTTTATTGACAGATGCAGCTAGAACTCTAAATCAAACACGGTTTGTGCTAGCTTCTCGAAACTTGACACAATAAAGTAGTTCTACGTTCTATCTCTAAGGTTTGTTTCCTCTTGATGTAGCCTAAAGCAGGGACTGGTGAATAACACTTATATTGAAAGGGGTTGCCAAACTTTCAAAAAACTAGAGTCTACTGAAATCTCAACATATATTTTTACATCCAGTCTTCATGATACTTTCAAGTAATGATCAGTACACCATTCCCACTTGGATGCCCATGTTTTGTTCTTCTAGGTTGAAGCATTCGTTTGCAGGAACAGTTTGAATTTTTAGGTTTCACTCTGTTTTCTCCTATATTGACAAATGTAGTTCAAACTCTAAATCATACACGGTTTGGGCTAGCTTCTTGAAACTTGACACAATAAAGTAGTTCTACATTCTATCCCTAAGGTTTGTTTCCTCTTGATGTAGCCTTCAGCACAGACTGGCGAATAACACTTACAATGAAAGGCGTTGTTAGGCTGCCAAAAAACAAGAGTCTCCTGAAATCTCAACACATATTTTTTTTCCGACCTTAATGATACTTTCAAGTAATGAGCAGTACACCAATCAAACTTGGATGCCCAAGTTTCGTTCTCCTAGGTTGATGCATTCGTTTGCAGTAACAGTTTGAATTTCTAGGTTTCACTCTGTTTTCTCCGATATTGACAGATGCAGCTAGAACTCTAAATCAAACACGGTTTGTGCTAGCTTCTTGAAACTTGACACAATAAAGTAGTTCTAGGTTCTATCTCTAAGGTTTGTTTCCTCTTGATGTAGCCTAAAGCAGGGACTGGCGAATAACACTTATATTGAAAGGGGTTGCCAAACTTTCTAAAAACTAGAGTCTCCTAAAATCTCAACATATATTTTTTCATCCAATCTTCATGATACATTCAAGTAATGATCAGGACACCATTCCCACTTGGATGCCCAAGTTTTGTTCTTCTAGGTTGAAGCATTCGTTTGCAGGAACAGTTTGAATTTTTAGGTTTCACTCTGTTTTCTCCTATATTGACAGATGCAGTTAGAACTTTAAATCAAACACGGTTTGTGCTAGCTACTTGAAACATGACACAATAAAGTAGTTCTACGTTCTATCTCTAAGGTTTGTTTCCTCTTGATGTAGCCTTAAGCAGAGACTGGCGAATAACACATTCAATGAAAGGCGCAGTTAGGCTGCCATAAAACTACAGTCTCCTGAAATCTCATCATATATTTTTTCTTCCGAACTTCATGATACTTTCAAGTAATGAGCAGTACACCAATCAAACTTGGATGCCCAAGTTTCGTTCTCCTAGGTTGATGCATTCGTTTGCAGTAACAGTTTGAATTTCTAGGTTTCACTCTGTTTTCTCCTATATTGACAGATGCAGCTAGAACTCTAAATCAAACACGGTTTGTGCTAGCTTCTTGAAACTTGACACAATAAAGTAGTGCTACGTTCTATCTGTAAGGTTTTTTTCCTCTTGATGTAGCCTAAAGCAGGGACTGGTGAATAACACTTAAAATGAGAGGCTTTGTTAGGCTGCCAAAAAACTAGAGTCTCCTGAAATCTCAACATATATTTTTTCATCCAATCTTCATGATACTTTCAAGTAATGATCAGTACACCATTCCCACTTGGATGCCCAAGTTTTGTTCTTCTAGGTTGAAGCATTCGTTTGCAGGAACAGTTTGAATTTTTAGGTTTCACTCTGTTTTCTCCTAATTGACAAATGTAGTTCAAACTCTAAATCATACACGGTTTGTGCTACCTACTTGAAACATGACACAATAAGTAGTTCTACGTTCTATCTCTAAGGTTTGTTTCCTCTTGATGTAGCCTTCAGCACAGACTGGAGAATAACACTTACAATGAGAGGCGTTGTTAGGCTGCCAAAAAACTAGAGTCTCCTGAAATCTCAACACATAAATTTTTTCTGACCTTAATGATACTTTCAAGCAATGAGCAGTACAACAATCAAACTTGGATGCCCAAGTTTCGTTCTCCTAGGTTGATGCATTCGTTTGCAGTAACAGTTTGAATTTCTAGGTTTCACTCTGTTTTCTCCTATATTGACAGATGCAGCTAGAACTCTAAATCAAATACGGTTTGTGCTAGCTTCTCGAAACTTGACACAATAAAGTAGTTCTACGTTCTATATCTAAGGTTTGTTTCCTCTTGATGTAGCCTTCAGCACAGACTGGCGAATAACACTTACAATGAAAGGCGTTGTTAGGCTGCCAAAAAACTAGAGTCTCCTGAAATCTCAACACATATTTTTTTCCGACCTTAATGATACTTTCAAGTAATGAGCAGTACACCAATCAAACTTGGATGCCCAAGTTTCGTTCTCCTAGGTTGACGCATTCGTTTGCAGTAACAGTTTGAATTTCTAGGTTTCACTCTGTTTTCTCCTATATTGACAGATGCAGCTAGAACTCTAAATCAAACACGGTTTGTGCTAGCTTCTTGAAACTTGACACAATAAAGTAGTTCTACGTTCTATCTCTAAGGTTTGTTTCCTCTTGATGTAGCCTAAAGCAGGGACTGGCGAATAACACTTATATTGGAAGGGGTTGCCAAACTTTCAAAAAACTAGAGTCTCCTGAAATCTCAACATATATTTTTTCATCCAATCTTCATGATACATTCAAGTAATGATCAGTACACCATTCCCACTTGGATGCCCAAGTTTTGTTCTTCTAGGATGAAGCATTCGTTTGCAGGAACAGTTTGAATTTTTAGGTTTCACTCTGTTTTCTCCTATATTGACAGATGCAGTTAGAACTTTAAATCAAACACGGTTTGTGCTAGCGACTTGAAACATGACACAATAAAGTAGTTCTACGTTCTATCTCTAAGGTTTGTTTCCTCTTGATGTAGCCTTCAGCACAGACTGGCGAATAACACTTACAATGAGAGGCGTTGTTAGGCTGCCAAAAAACTAGAGTCTCCTGAAATCTCAACACATATTTTTTTTCCGACCTTAATGATCCTTTCAAGTAATGAGCAGTACACCAATCAAACGTGGATGCCCAAGATTCGTTCTCCTAGGTTGATGCATTCGTTTGCAGTAACAGTTTGAATTTCTGGGTTTCACTCTGTTTTCTCCTATATTGACAGATGCAGCTAGAACTCTAAATCAAACACGGTTTTTGCTAGCTTCTCGAAACTTGACACAATAAAGTAGTTCTACGTTCTATATCTAAGGTTTGTTTCCTCTTGATGTAGCCTTCAGCACAGACTGGTGAATAACACTTACAATGAAAGGCGTTGTTAGGCTGCCAAAAAACTAGAGTCTCCTGAAATCTCAACACATATTTTTTTTCCGACCTTAATGATACTTTCAAGTAATGAGCAGTACACCAATCAAACTTGGATGCCCAAGTTTCGTTCTCCTAGGTTGATGCATTCGTTTGCAGTAACAGTTTGAATTTCTAGGTTTCACTCTGTTTTCTCCTATATTGACAGATGCAGCTAGAACTCTAAATCAAACACGGTTTGTGCTAGCTTCTTGAAACTTGACACAATAAAGTAGTTCTACGTTCTATCTCTAAGGTTTGTTTCCTCTTGATGTAGCCTAAAGCAGGGACTGGCGAATAACACTTATATTGAAAGGGGTTGCCAAACTTTCAAAAAACTAGAGTCTCCTGAAATCTCAACATATATTTTTTCATCCAATCTTCATGATACATTCAAGTAATGATCAGTACACCATTCCCACTTGGATGCCCAAGTTTTGTTCTTCTAGGATGAAGCATTCGTTTGCAGGAACAGTTTGAATTTTTAGGTTTCACTCTGTTTTCTCCTATATTGACAGATGCAGTTAGAACTTTAAATCAAACACGGTTTGTGCTAGCGACTTGAAACATGACACAATAAAGTAGTTCTACGTTCTATCTCTAAGGTTTGTTTCCTCTTGATGTAGCCTTCAGCACAGACTGGCGAATAACACTTACAATGAGAGGCGTTGTTAGGCTGCCAAAAAACTAGAGTCTCCTGAAATCTCAACACATATTTTTTTTCCGACCTTAATGATCCTTTCAAGTAATGAGCAGTACACCAATCAAACTTGGATGCCCAAGATTCGTTCTCCTAGGTTGATGCATTCGTTTGCAGTAACAGTTTGAATTTCTGGGTTTCACTCTGTTTTCTCCTATATTGACAGATGCAGCTAGAACTCTAAATCAAACACGGTTTTTGCTAGCTTCTCGAAACTTGACACAATAAAGTAGTTCTACGTTCTATATCTAAGGTTTGTTTCCTCTTGATGTAGCCTTCAGCACAGACTGGTGAATAACACTTACAATGAAAGGCGTTGTTAGGCTGCCAAAAAACTAGAGTCTCCTGAAATCTCAACACATATTTTTTTTCCGACCTTAATGATACTTTCAAGTAATGAGCAGTACACCAATCAAACTTGGATGCCCAAGTTTCGTTCTCCTAGGTTGATGCATTCGTTTGCAGTAACAGTTTGAATTTCTAGGTTTCACTCTGTTTTCTCCTATATTGACAGATGCAGCTAGAACTCTAAATCAAACACGGTTTGTGCTAGCTTCTTGAAACTTGACACAATAAAGTAGTTCTACGTTCTATCTCTAAGGTTTGTTTCCTCTTGATGTAGCCTAAAGCAGGGACTGGCGAATAACACTTATATTGAAAGGGGTTGCCAAACTTTCAAAAAACTAGAGTCTCCTGAAATCTCAACATATATTTTTTCATCCAATCTTCATGATACTTTCAAGTAATGATCAGTACACCATTCCCACTTGGATGCCCAAGTTTTGTTCTTCTAGGTTGAAGCGTTCGTTTGCAGGAACAGTTTGAATTTTTAGGTTTCACTCTGGTTTCTCCTATATTGACAAATGTAGTTCAAACTCTAAATCATACACGGTTTGGGCTAGCTTCTTGAAACTTGACACAATAAAGTAGTTCTACATTCTATCCCTAAGGTTTGTTTCCTCTTGATGTAGCCTTCAGCACAGACTGGCGAATAACACTTAAAATGAAAGGCGTTGTTAGGCTGCCAAAAAACTAGAGTCTCCTGAAATCTCAACACATATTTTTTTCCGACCTTAATGATACTTTCAAGTAATGAGCAGTACACCAATCAAACTTGGATGCCCAAGTTTCGTTCTCCTAGGTTGATGCATTCGTTTGCAGTAACAGTTTGAATTTCTAGGTTTCACTCTGTTTTCTCCTATATTGACAGATGCAGCTAGAACTCTAAATCAAACATGGTTTGTGCTAGCTTCTTGAAACTTGACACAATAAAGTAGTTCTACGTTCTATCTCTAAGGTTTGTTTCCTCTTGATGTAGCCTAAAGCAGGGACTGGCGAATAACACTTATATTGAAAGGGGTTGCCAAACTTTCAAAAAACTAGAGTCTCATGAAATCTCAACATATATTTTTTCATCCAATCTTCATGATACATTCAAGTAATGATCAGTACACCATTCCCACTTGGATGCCCAAGTTTTGTTCTTCTAGGATGAAGCATTCGTTTGCAGGAACAGTTTGAATTTTTAGGTTTCACTCTGTTTTCTCCTATATTGACAGATGCAGTTAGAACTTTAAATCAAACATGGTTTGTGCTAGCCACTTGAAACATGACACAATAAAGTAGTTCTACGTTCTATCTCTAAGGTTTGTTTCCTCTTGATGTAGCCTTCAGCACAGACTGGAGAATAACACTTACAATGAGAGGCGTTGTTAGGCTGCAAAAAACTAGAGTCTCCTGAAATCTCAACACATATTTTTTTTCCGACCTTAATGATACTTTCAAGCAATGAGCAGTACACCAATCAAACTTGGATGCCGAAGTTTCGTTCTCCTAGGTTGATGCATTCATTTGCAGTAACAGTTTGAATTTCTAGGTTTCACTCTGTTTTCTCCTATATTGACAGATGCAGCTAGAACTCTAAATCAAACACGGTTTGTGCTAGCTTCTCGAAACTTGACACAATAAAGTAGTTCTACGTTCTATATCTAAGGTTTGTTTCCTCTTGATGTAGCCTTCAGCACAGACTGGCGAATAACACTTACAATGAAAGGCGTTGTTAGGCTGCCAAAAAACTAGAGTCTCCTGAAATCTCAACACATATTTTTTTCCGACCTTAATGATACTTTCAAGTAATGAGCAGTACACCAATCAAACTTGGATGCCCAAGTTTCGTTCTCCTAGGTTGACGCATTCGTTTGCAGTAACAGTTTGAATTTCTAGGTTTCACTCTGTTTTCTCCTATATTGACAGATGCAGCTAGAACTCTAAATCAAACACGGTTTCTGCTAGCTTCTTGAAACTTGACACAATAAAGTAGTTCTACGTTCTATCTCTAAGGTTTGTTTCCTCTTGATGTAGCCTAAAGCAGGGACTGGCGAATAACACTTATATTGGAAGGGGTTGCCAAACTTTCAAAAAACTAGAGTCTCCTGAAATCTCAACATATATTTTTTCATCCAATCTTCATGATACATTCAAGTAATGATCAGTACACCATTCCCACTTGGATGCCCAAGTTTTGTTCTTCTAGGATGAAGCATTCGTTTGCAGGAACAGTTTGAATTTTTAGGTTTCACTCTGTTTTCTCCTATATTGACAGATGCAGTTAGAACTTTAAATCAAACACGGTTTGTGCTAGCGACTTGAAACATGACACAATAAAGTAGTTCTACGTTCTATCTCTAAGGTTTGTTTCCTCTTGATGTAGCCTTCAGCACAGACTGGCGAATAACACTTACAATGAGAGGCGTTGTTAGGCTGCCAAAAAACTAGAGTCTCCTGAAATCTCAACACATATTTTTTTTCCGACCTTAATGATCCTTTCAAGTAATGAGCAGTACACCAATCAAACTTGGATGCCCAAGATTCGTTCTCCTAGGTTGATGCATTCGTTTGCAGTAACAGTTTGAATTTCTGGGTTTCACTCTGTTTTCTCCTATATTGACAGATGCAGCTAGAACTCTAAATCAAACACGGTTTTTGCTAGCTTCTCGAAACTTGACACAATAAAGTAGTTCTACGTTCTATATCTAAGGTTTGTTTCCTCTTGATGTAGCCTTCAGCACAGACTGGTGAATAACACTTACAATGAAAGGCGTTGTTAGGCTGCCAAAAAACTAGAGTCTCCTGAAATCTCAACACATATTTTTTTTCCGACCTTAATGATACTTTCAAGTAATGAGCAGTACACCAATCAAACTTGGATGCCCAAGTTTCGTTCTCCTAGGTTGATGCATTCGTTTGCAGTAACAGTTTGAATTTCTAGGTTTCACTCTGTTTTCTCCTATATTGACAGATGCAGCTAGAACTCTAAATCAAACACGGTTTGTGCTAGCTTCTTGAAACTTGACACAATAAAGTAGTTCTACGTTCTATCTCTAAGGTTTGTTTCCTCTTGATGTAGCCTAAAGCAGGGACTGGCGAATAACACTTATATTGAAAGGGGTTGCCAAACTTTCAAAAAACTAGAGTCTCCTGAAATCTCAACATATATTTTTTCATCCAATCTTCATGATACTTTCAAGTAATGATCAGTACACCATTCCCACTTGGATGCCCAAGTTTTGTTCTTCTAGGTTGAAGCGTTCGTTTGCAGGAACAGTTTGAATTTTTAGGTTTCACTCTGGTTTCTCCTATATTGACAAATGTAGTTCAAACTCTAAATCATACACGGTTTGGGCTAGCTTCTTGAAACTTGACACAATAAAGTAGTTCTACATTCTATCCCTAAGGTTTGTTTCCTCTTGATGTAGCCTTCAGCACAGACTGGCGAATAACACTTAAAATGAAAGGCGTTGTTAGGCTGCCAAAAAACTAGAGTCTCCTGAAATCTCAACACATATTTTTTTCCGACCTTAATGATACTTTCAAGTAATGAGCAGTACACCAATCAAACTTGGATGCCCAAGTTTCGTTCTCCTAGGTTGATGCATTCGTTTGCAGTAACAGTTTGAATTTCTAGGTTTCACTCTGTTTTCTCCTATATTGACAGATGCAGCTAGAACTCTAAATCAAACATGGTTTGTGCTAGCTTCTTGAAACTTGACACAATAAAGTAGTTCTATGTTCTATCTCTAAGGTTTGTTTCCTCTTGATGTAGCCTAAAGCAGGGACTGGCGAATAACACTTATATTGAAAGGGGTTGCCAAACTTTCAAAAAACTAGAGTCTCATGAAATCTCAACATATATTTTTTCATCCAATCTTCATGATACATTCAAGTAATGATCAGTACACCATTCCCACTTGGATGCCCAAGTTTTGTTCTTCTAGGATGAAGCATTCGTTTGCAGGAACAGTTTGAATTTTTAGGTTTCACTCTGTTTTCTCCTATATTGACAGATGCAGTTAGAACTTTAAATCAAACACGGTTTGTGCTAGCTACTTGAAACATGACACAATAAAGTAGTTCTACGTTCTATCTCTAAGGTTTGTTTCCTCTTGATGTAGCCTTCAGCACAGACTGGAGAATAACACTTACAATGAGAGGCGTTGTTAGGCTGCCAAAAAACTAGAGTCTCCTGAAATCTCAACACATATTTTTTTTCCGACCTTAATGATATTTTCAAGCAATGAGCAGTACACCAATCAAACTTGGATGCCGAAGTTTCGTTCTCCTAGGTTGATGCATTCATTTGCAGTAACAGTTTGAATTTCTAGGTTTCACTCTGTTTTCTCCTATATTGACAGATGCAGCTAGAACTCTAAATCAAACACGGTTTGTGCTAGCTTCTCGAAACTTGACACAATAAAGTAGTTCTACGTTCTATATCTAAGGTTTGTTTCCTCTTGATGTAGCCTTCAGCACAGACTGGCGAATAACACTTACAATGAAAGGCGTTGTTAGGCTGCCAAAAAACTAGAGTCTCCTGAAATCTCAACACATATTTTTTTCCGACCTTAATGATACTTTCAAGTAATGAGCAGTACACCAATCAAACTTGGATGCCCAAGTTTCGTTCTCCTAGGTTGACGCATTCGTTTGCAGTAACAGTTTGAATTTCTAGGTTTCACTCTGTTTTCTCCTATATTGACAGATGCAGCTAGAACTCTAAATCAAACACGGTTTGTGCTAGCTTCTTGAAACTTGACACAATAAAGTAGTTCTACGTTCTATCTCTAAGGTTTGTTTCCTCTTGATGTAGCCTAAAGCAGGGACTGGCGAATAACACTTATATTGGAAGGGGTTGCCAAACTTTCAAAAAACTAGAGTCTCCTGAAATCTCAACATATATTTTTTCATCCAATCTTCATGATACATTCAAGTAATGATCAGTACACCATTCCCACTTGGATGCCCAAGTTTTGTTCTTCTAGGATGAAGCATTCGTTTGCAGGAACAGTTTGAATTTTTAGGTTTCACTCTGTTTTCTCCTATATTGACAGATGCAGTTAGAACTTTAAATCAAACACGGTTTGTGCTAGCGACTTGAAACATGACACAATAAAGTAGTTCTACGTTCTATCTCTAAGGTTTGTTTCCTCTTGATGTAGCCTTCAGCACAGACTGGCGAATAACACTTACAATGAGAGGCGTTGTTAGGCTGCCAAAAAACTAGAGTCTCCTGAAATCTCAACACATATTTTTTTTCCGACCTTAATGATCCTTTCAAGTAATGAGCAGTACACCAATCAAACTTGGATGCCCAAGATTCGTTCTCCTAGGTTGATGCATTCGTTTGCAGTAACAGTTTGAATTTCTGGGTTTCACTCTGTTTTCTCCTATATTGACAGATGCAGCTAGAACTCTAAATCAAACACGGTTTTTGCTAGCTTCTCGAAACTTGACACAATAAAGTAGTTCTACGTTCTATATCTAAGGTTTGTTTCCTCTTGATGTAGCCTTCAGCACAGACTGGTGAATAACACTTACAATGAAAGGCGTTGTTAGGCTGCCAAAAAACTAGAGTCTCCTGAAATCACAACACATATTTTTTTTCCGACCTTAATGATACTTTCAAGTAATGAGCAGTACACCAATCAAACTTGGATGCCCAAGTTTCGTTCTCCTAGGTTGATGCATTCGTTTGCAGTAACAGTTTGAATTTCTAGGTTTCACTCTGTTTTCTCCTATATTGACAGATGCAGCTAGAACTCTAAATCAAACACGGTTTGTGCTAGCTTCTTGAAACTTGACACAATAAAGTAGTTCTACGTTCTATCTCTAAGGTTTGTTTCCTCTTGATGTAGCCTAAAGCAGGGACTGGCGAATAACACTTATATTGAAAGGGGTTGCCAAACTTTCAAAAAACTAGAGTCTCCTGAAATCTCAACATATATTTTTTCATCCAATCTTCATGATACTTTCAAGTAATGATCAGTACACCATTCCCACTTGGATGCCCAAGTTTTGTTCTTCTAGGTTGAAGCGTTCGTTTGCAGGAACAGTTTGAATTTTTAGGTTTCACTCTGGTTTCTCCTATATTGACAAATGTAGTTCAAACTCTAAATCATACACGGTTTGGGCTAGCTTCTTGAAACTTGACACAATAAAGTAGTTCTACATTCTATCCCTAAGGTTTGTTTCCTCTTGATGTAGCCTTCAGCACAGACTGGCGAATAACACTTAAAATGAAAGGCGTTGTTAGGCTGCCAAAAAACAAGAGTCTCCTGAAATCTCAACACATATTTTTTGCCGACCTTAATGATACTTTCAAGTAATGAGCAGTACACCAATCAAACTTGGATGCCCAAGTTCGTTCTCCTAGGTTGATGCATTCGTTTGCAGTAACAGTTTGAATTTCTAGGTTTCACTCTGTTTTCTCCTATATTGACAGATGCAGCTAGAACTCTAAATCAAACACGGTTTGTGCTAGCTTCTTGAAACTTGACACAATAAAATAGTTCTACGTTCTATCTCTAAGGTTTGTTTCCTCTTGATGTAGCCTAAAGCAGGGACTGGCGAATAACACTTATATTGAAAGGGGTTGCCAAACTTTCAAAAAACTAGAGTCTCGTGAAATCTCAACATATATTTTTTCATCCAATCTTCATGATACATTCAAGTAATGATCAGTACACCATTCCCACTTGGATGCCCAAGTTTTGTTCTTCTAGGTTGAAGCATTCGTTTGCAGGAACAGTTTGAATTTTTAGGTTTCACTCTGGTTTCTCATATATTGACAGATGCAGTTAGAACTTTAAATCAAACACGGTTTGTGCTAGCTACTTGAAACATGACACAATAAAGTAGTTCTACGTTCTATCTCTAAGGTTTGTTTACTCTTGATGTAGCCTTAAGCAGAGACTGGCGAATAACACATTCAATGAAAGGCGTTGTTAGGCTGCCAAAAAACTACAGTCTCCTGAAATCTCATCATATATTTTTTCTTCCGACCTTCATGATACTTTCAAGTAATGAGCAGTGCACCAATCAAACTTGGATGCCCAAGTTTCGTTCTCCTAGGTTGAAGCATTCGTTTGCAGAAAAGTTTGAAATTTTAGGTTTCACACTGTTTTGTCCTATATTGACAGATGCAGTTCGAACTCTAAATCAAACACGGTTTGTGCTAGGTTCTTGAAACTTGACAAAATACTGTAGTTCTACGTTCTATCACTAAGGTTTGTTTCCTCTTGATGTAGCCTAATGCAGGGACTGGCGAATAACACTTTTATTGAAAGGGGTTGAAAAACTTCCAAAAACCAGAGTCTTCTGAAATCTCAACATATATTTTTTCATCCAATCTTCATGATACATTCAAGTAATGATCAGTACACCAATCCCACTTGGATGCTCAAGTTTCATTCTCCTACGTTGAAGCATTCGTTTGCAGTAACAGTTTCAATTTTTAGGTTTCACTCTGTTTTCTCCTACATTGACAAATTTAGTTCAAACTCTAAATCATACACTGTTTGGGCTAGCTTCTTGAAACTTGACACAATAAAGTAGTTCTACATTCTATCCCTAAGGTTTGTTTCCTCTTGATGTAGCCTTCAGCACAGACTGGCGAATAACACTTACAATGAAAGGCGTTGTTAGGCTGCGAAAAAACTAGAGTATCCTGAAATCTCAACACATATTATTTTTCCGACCTTAATGATACTTTCAAGTAATGAGCAGTACACCAATAAAACTTGGATGCACAAGTTTCGTTCTCCTAGGTTGATGCATTCTTTTGCAGTAACAGTTTGAATTTCTAGGTTTCACTCTGTTTTCTCCTATATTGACAGATGCAGCTAGAACTCTAAATCAAACACGGTTTGTGCTAGCTTCTTGAATCTTGACACAATAAAGTAGTTCTACGTTCTATCTCTAAGGTTTGTTTCCTCTTGATGTAGCCTAAAGCAGGGACTGGCGAATAACACTTATATTGCAAGGGGTTGCCAAACTTTCAAAAAACTAGAGTCTCCTGAAATCTCAACATATATTTTTTCATCCAATCTTCATGATACTTTCAAGTAATGATCAGTACACCATTCCCACTTGGATGCCCAAGTTTTGTTCTTCTAGGTTGAAGCATTCGTTTGCAGGAACAGTTTGAATTTTTAGGTTTCACTCTGTTTTCTCCTATATTGACAAATGTAGTTCAAACTCTAAATCATACACGGTTTGGGCTAGCTTCTTGAAACTTGACACAATAAAGTAGTTCTACATTCTATCCCTAAGGTTTGTTTCCTCTTGATGTAGCCTTCAGCACAGACTGGCGAATAACACTTACAATGACAGGCGTTGTTAGGCTGACAAAAAACTAGAGTCTCCTGAAATCTCAACACATATTTTTTTTCCGACCTTAATGATCCTTTCAAGTAATGAGCAGTACACCAATCAAACTTGGATGCCCAAGTTTCGTTCTCCTAGGTTGATGCATTCGTTTGCAGTAACATTTTGAATTTCTAGGTTACACTCTGTTTTCTCCTACATTGACAGATGCAGCTAGAACTCTAAATCAAACACGGTTTGTGCTAGCTTCTTGAAACTTGACACAATAAAGTAGTTCTACGTTCTATCTCTAAGGTTTGTTTCCTCTTGATGTAGCCTAAAGCAGGGACTGGCGAATAACACTTATATTGGAAGGGGTTGCCAAACTTTCAAAAAATTAGAGTCTCCTGAAATCTCAACATATATTTTTTCATCCAATCTTCATGATACATTCAAGTAATGATCAGTACACCATTCCCACTTGGATGCCCAAGTTTTGTTCTTCTAGGATGAAGCATTCGTTTGCAGGAACAGTTTGAATTTTTAGGTTTCACTCTGTTTTCTCCTATATTGACAGATGCAGTTAGAACTTTAAATCAAACACGGTTTGTGCTAGCGACTTGAAACATGACACAATAAAGTAGTTCTACGTTCTATCTCTAAGGTTTGTTTCCTCTTGATGTAGCCTTCAGCACAGACTGGCGAATAACACTTACAATGAGAGGCGTTGTTAGGCTGCCAAAAAACTAGAGTCTCCTGAAATCTCAACACATATTTTTTTTCCGACCTTAATGATCCTTTCAAGTAATGAGCAGTACACCAATCAAACTTGGATGCCCAAGATTCGTTCTCCTAGGTTGATGCATTCGTTTGCAGTAACAGTTTGAATTTCTGGGTTTCACTCTGTTTTCTCCTATATTGACAGATGCAGCTAGAACTCTAAATCAAACACGGTTTTTGCTAGCTTCTCGAAACTTGACACAATAAAGTAGTTCTACGTTCTATATCTAAGGTTTGTTTCCTCTTGATGTAGCCTTCAGCACAGACTGGTGAATAACACTTACAATGAAAGGCGTTGTTAGGCTGCCAAAAAACTAGAGTCTCCTGAAATCTCAACACATATTTTTTTTCCGACCTTAATGATACTTTCAAGTAATGAGCAGTACACCAATCAAACTTGGATGCCCAAGTTTCGTTCTCCTAGGTTGATGCATTCGTTTGCAGTAACAGTTTGAATTTCTAGGTTTCACTCTGTTTTCTCCTATATTGACAGATGCAGCTAGAACTCTAAATCAAACACGGTTTGTGCTAGCTTCTTGAAACTTGACACAATAAAGTAGTTCTACGTTCTATCTCTAAGGTTTGTTTCCTCTTGATGTAGCCTAAAGCAGGGACTGGCGAATAACACTTATATTGAAAGGGGTTGCCAAACTTTCAAAAAACTAGAGTCTCCTGAAATCTCAACATATATTTTTTCATCCAATCTTCATGATACTTTCAAGTAATGATCAGTACACCATTCCCACTTGGATGCCCAAGTTTTGTTCTTGTAGGTTGAAGCGTTCGTTTGCAGGAACAGTTTGAATTTTTAGGTTTCACTCTGGTTTCTCCTATATTGACAAATGTAGTTCAAACTCTAAATCATACACGGTTTGGGCTAGCTTCTTGAAACTTGACACAATAAAGTAGTTCTACATTCTATCCCTAAGGTTTGTTTCCTCTTGATGTAGCCTTCAGCACAGACTGGCGAATAACACTTAAAATGAAAGGCGTTGTTAGGCTGCCAAAAAACTAGAGTCTCCTGAAATCTCAACACATATTTTTTTCCGACCTTAATGATACTTTCAAGTAATGAGCAGTACACCAATCAAACTTGGATGCCCAAGTTTCGTTCTCCTAGGTTGATGCATTCGTTTGCAGTAACAGTTTGAATTTCTAGGTTTCACTCTGTTTTCTCCTATATTGACAGATGCAGCTAGAACTCTAAATCAAACATGGTTTGTGCTAGCTTCTTGAAACTTGACACAATAAAGTAGTTCTACGTTCTATCTCTAAGGTTTGTTTCCTCTTGATGTAGCCTAAAGCAGGGACTGGCGAATAACACTTATATTGAAAGGGGTTGCCAAACTTTCAAAAAACTAGAGTCTCATGAAATCTCAATATATATTTTTTCATCCAATCTTCATGATACATTCAAGTAATGATCAGTACACCATTCCCACTTGGATGCCCAAGTTTTGTTCTTCTAGGATGAAGCATTCGTTTGCAGGAACAGTTTGAATTTTTAGGTTTCACTCTGTTTTCTCCTATATTGACAGATGCAGTTAGAACTTTAAATCAAACACGGTTTGTGCTAGCTACTTGAAACATGACACAATAAAGTAGTTCTACGTTCTATCTCTAAGGTTTGTTTCCTCTTGATGTAGCCTTCAGCACAGACTGGAGAATAACACTTACAATGAGAGGCGTTGTTAGGCTGCCAAAAAACTAGAGTCTCCTGAAATCTCAACACATATTTTTTTTCCGACCTTAATGATACTTTCAAGCAATGAGCAGTACACCAATCAAACTTGGATGCCGAAGTTTCGTTCTCCTAGGTTGATGCATTCATTTGCAGTAACAGTTTGAATTTCTAGGTTTCACTCTGTTTTCTCCTATATTGACAGATGCAGCTAGAACTCTAAATCAAACACGGTTTGTGCTAGCTTCTCGAAACTTGACACAATAAAGTAGTTCTACGTTCTATATCTAAGGTTTGTTTCGTCTTGATGTAGCCTTCAGCACAGACTGGCGAATAACACTTACAATGAAAGGCGTTGTTAGGCTGCCAAAAAACTAGAGTCTCCTGAAATCTCAACACATATTTTTTTTCCGACCTTAATGATACTTTCAAGTAATGAGCAGTACACCAATCAAACTTGGATGTCCAAGTTTCGTTCTCCTAGGTTGATGCATTCGTTTGCAGTAACAGTTTGAATTTCTAGGTTTCACTCTGTTTTCTCCTATATTGACAGATGCAGCTAGAACTCTAAATCAAACACGGTTTGTGCTAGCTTCTTGAAACTTGACACAATAAAGTAGTTCTACCTCCTATCTCTAAGGTTTGTTCCTCTTGATGTAGCCTAAAGCAGGGACTGGCGAATAACACTTATATTGAAAGGGGTTGCCAAACTTTCAAAAAACTAGAGTCTCCTGAAATCTCAACATATATTTTTTCATCCAATCTTCATGATACTTTCAAGTAATGATCAGTACACCATTCCCACTTGGATGCCCAAGATTTGTTCTTCTAGGTTGAAGCATTCGTTTGCAGGAACAGTTTGAATTTTTAGGTTTCACTCTGGTTTCTCCTACATTGACAAATGTAGTTCAAACTCTAAATCATACACGGTTTGGGCTAGCTTCTTGAAACATGACACAATAAAGTAGTTCTACATTCTATCCCTAAGGTTTGTTTCCTCTTGATGTAGCCTTCAGCACAGACTGGCGAATAACACTTACAATGAAAGGCGTTGTTAGGCTGCCAAAAAACTAGAGTCTCCTGAAATCTCAACACATATTTTTTTCGGACCTTAATGATACTTTCAAGTAATGAGCAGTACACCAATCAAACTTGGATGCCCAAGTTTCGTTCTCCTAGGTTGATGCATTCGTTTGCAGTAACAGTTTGAATTTCTAGGTTTCACTCTGTTTTCTCCTATATTGACAGATGCAGCTAGAACTCTAAATCAAACACGGTTTGTGCTAGCTTCTTGAAACTTGACACAATAAAGTAGTTCTACGTTCTATCTCTAAGGTTTGTTTCCTCTTGATGTAGCCTAAAGCAGGGACTGGCGAATAACACTTATATTGAAAGGGGTTGCCAAACTTTCAAAAAACTAGAGTCTCCTGAAATCTCAACATATATTTTTTCATCCAATCTTCATGATACATTCAAGTAATGATCAGTACACCATTCCCACTTGGATGCCCAAGTTTTGTTCTTCTAGGATGAAGCATTCGTTTGCAGGAACAGTTTGAATTTTTAGGTTTCACTCTGTTTTCTCCTATATTGACAGATGCAGTTAGAACTTTAAATCAAACACGGTTTGTGCTAGCTACTTGAAACATGACACAATAAAGTAGTTCTACGTTCTATCTCTAAGGTTTGTTTCCTCTTGATGTAGCCTTCAGCACAGACTGGAGAATAACACTTACAATGAGAGGCGATGTTAGGCTGCCAAAAAACTAAAGTCTCCTAAAATCTCAACACATATTTTTTTTCCGACCTTAATGATACTTTCAAGCAAAGAGCAGTACACCACTCAAGCTTGGATGCCCAAGTTTCGTTCTCCTAGGTTGATGCATTCGTTTGCAGTAACAGTTTGAATTTCTAGGTTTCACTCTGTTTTCTCTTATATTGACATTTGCAGCTAGAACTCTAAATGAAACACGGTTTGTGCTAGCTTCTTGAAACTTGACACAATAAAGTAGTTCTAAGTTCTATATCTAAGGTTTGTTTCCTCTTGATGTAGCCTTCAGCACAGACTGGCGAATAACACTTACAATGAAAGGCGTTGTTAGGCTGCCAAAAAAAATGAGTCTCCTGAAATCTCAACACATATTTTTTTCGGACCTTAATGATACTTTCAAGTAATGAGCAGTACACCAATCAAACTTGGATGCCCAAGTTTCGTTCTCCTAGGTTGATGCATTCGTTTGCAGTAACAGTTTGAATTTCTAGGTTTCACTCTGTTTTCTCCTATATTGACAGATGCAGCTAGAACTCTAAATCAAACACGGTTTGTGCTAGCTTCTTGAAACTTGACACAATAAAGTAATTCTACGTTCTATCTCTAAGGTTTGTTTCCTCTTGATGTAGCCTAAAGCAGGGACTGGCGAATAACACTTATATTGAAAGGGGTTGCCAAACTTTCAAAAAACTAGAGTCTCCTGAAATCTCAACATATATTTTTTCATCCAAACTTCATGATACATTCAAGTAGTGATCAGTACACCATTCCCACTTGGATGCCCAAGTTTTGTTCTTCTAGGTTGAAGCATTCGTTTGCAGGAACAGTTTGAATTTTTAGGTTTCACTCTGGTTTCTCATATATTGACAGATGCAGTTAGAACTTTAAATCAAACACGGTTTGTGCTAGCTACTTGAAACATGACACAATAAAGTAGTTCTACGTTCTATCTCTAATTTTGTTTACTCTTGATGTAGCCTTAAGCAGAGACTGGCGAATAACACATTCAATGAAAAGCGTTGTTAGGCTGCCAAAAAACTACAGTCTCCTGAAATCTCATCATATATTTTTTCTTCCAACCTTCATGACACTTTCAAGTAATGAGCAGTGCACCAATAAAACTTGGATGCCCAAGTTTCGTTCTCCTAGGTTGAAGCATTCGTTTGCAGAAACAGTTTGAAATTTTAGGTTTCACACTGTTTTGTCCTATATTGACAGATGCAGTTCGAACTCTAAATCAAACACGGTTTGTGCTAGGTTCTTGAAACTTGACAAAATACTGTAGTTCTACGTTCTATCTCTAAGGTTTGTTTCCTCTTGATGTAGCCTAATGCAGGGACTGGCGAATAACACTTTTATTGAAAGGGGTTGAAAAACTTCCAAAAACCAGAGTCTTCTGAAATCTCAACATATATTTTTTCATCCAATCTTCATGATACTTTCAAGTAATGATCAGTACACCAATCCCACTTGGATGCTCAAGTTTCATTCTCCTATGTTGAAGCATTCGTTTGCAGTAACAGTTTGAATTTTTAGGTTTCACTCTGTTTTCTCCTATATTGACAAATTTAGTTCAAACTCTAAATCATACACTGTTTGGGCTAGCTTCTTGAAACTTGACACAATAAAGTAGTTCTACATTCTATCCCTAAGGTTTGTTTCCTCTTGATGTAGCCTTCAGCACAGACTGGCGAATAACACTTACAATGAAAGGCGTTGTTAGGCTGCCAAAAAACTAGAGTATCCTGAAATCTCAACACATATTATTTTTCCGACCTTAATGATACTTTCAAGTAATGAGCAGTACACCAATCAAACTTGGATGCACAAGTTTCGTTCTCCTAGGTTGATGCATTCTTTTGCAGTAACAGTTTGAATTTCTAGGTTTCACTCTGTTTTCTCCTATATTGACAGATGCAGCTAGAACTCTAAATCAAACACGGTTTGTGCTAGCTTCTTGAAACTTGACACAATAAAGTAGTTCTACGTTCTATCTCTAAGGTTTGTTTCCTCTTGATGTAGCCTAAAGCAGGGACTGGCGAATAACACTTATATTGAAAGGGGTTGCCAAACTTTCAAAAAACTAGAGTCTCCTGAAATCTCAACATATATTTTTTCATCCAATCTTCATGATACTTTCAAGTAATGATCAGTACACCATTCCCACTTGGATGCCCAAGTTTTGTTCTTCTAGGTTGAAGCATTCGTTTGCAGGAACAGTTTGAATTTTTAGGTTTCACTCTGTTTTCTCCTATATTGACAAATGTTGTTCAAACTCTAAATCAAACACGGTTTGTGCTAGCTTCTTGAAACTTGACACAATAAAGTAGTGCTACGTTCTATCTCTAAGGTTTGTTTCCTCTTGATGTAGCCTAAAGCAGGGACTGGCGAATAACACTTACAATGAGAGGCGTTGTTAGGCTGCCAAATAACTAGAGTCTCCTGAAATCTCAACACATATTTTTTTCCGACCTTAATGATACTTTCAAGTAATGAGCAGTACACCATTCCCACTTGGATGCCCAAGTTTTGTTCTTCTAGGTTGAAGCATTCGTTTGCAGGAACAGTTTGAATTTTTAGGTTTCACTCTGTTTTCTCCTATATTGACAAATGTAGTTCAAACTCTAAATCATACACAGTTTGGGCTAGCTTCTAGAAACTTGACACAATAAAGTAGTTCTGCGTTCTATCCCTACGGTTTGTTTCCTCTTGATGTAGCCTTCAGCACAGACTGACGAATAACACTTATATTGAAAGGGGTTGCCAAACTTTCAAAAAACTAGAGTCTCCTGAAATCTCAACATATATTTTTTCATCCAATCTTCATGATACTTTCAAGTAATGATCAGTACACCAATCCCACTTGGATGCTCAAGTTTCATTCTCCTATGTTGAAGCATTCGTTTGCAGTAACAGTTTGAATTTTTAGGTTTCACTCTGTTTTCTCCTATATTGACAAATTTAGTTCAAACTCTAAATCATACACTGTTTGGGCTAGCTTCTTGAAACTTGACACAATAAAGTAGTTCTACATTCTATCCCTAAGGTTTGTTTCCTCTTGATGTAGCCTTCAGCACAGACTGGCGAATAACACTTACAATGAAAGGCGTTGTTAGGCTGCCAAAAAACTAGAGTATCCTGAAATCTCAACACATATTATTTTTCCGACCTTAATGATACTTTCAAGTAATGAGCAGTACACCAATCAAACTTGGATGCACAAGTTTCGTTCTCCTAGGTTGATGCATTCTTTTGCAGTAACAGTTTGAATTTCTAGGTTTCACTCTGTTTTCTCCTATATTGACAGATGCAGCTAGAACTCTAAATCAAACACGGTTTGTGCTAGCTTCTTGAAACTTGACACAATAAAGTAGTTCTACGTTCTATCTCTAAGGTTTGTTTCCTCTTGATGTAGCCTAAAGCAGGGACTGGCGAATAACACTTATATTGAAAGGGGTTGCCAAACTTTCAAAAAACTAGAGTCTCCTGAAATCTCAACATATATTTTTTCATCCAATCTTCATGATACTTTCAAGTAATGATCAGTACACCATTCCCACTTGGATGCCCAAGTTTTGTTCTTCTAGGTTGAAGCATTCGTTTGCAGGAACAGTTTGAATTTTTAGGTTTCACTCTGTTTTCTCCTATATTGACAAATGTAGTTCAAACTCTAAATCATACACGGTTTGGGCTAGCTTCTTGAAACTTGACACAATAAAGTAGTTCTACATTCTATCCCTAAGGTTTATTTCCTCTTGATGTAGCCTTCAGCACAGACTGGCGAATAAAACTTACAATGACAGGCGTTGTTAGGCTGACAAAAAACTAGAGTCTCCTGAAATCTCAACACATATTTTTTTTCCGACCTTAATGATACTTTCAAGTAATGAGCAGTACACCAATCAAACTTGGATGCCCAAGTTTCGTTCTCCTAGGTTGATGCATTCGTTTGCAGTAACAGTTTGAATTTCTAGGTTTCACTCTGTTTTCTCCTACATTGACAGATGCAGCTAGAACTCTAAATCAAACACGGTTTGTGCTAGCTTCTTGAAACTTGACACAATAAAGTAGTGCTACGTTCTATCTCTAAGGTTTGTTTCCTCTGGATGTAGCCTAAAGCAGGGACTGGCGAATAACACTTACAATGAGAGGCGTTGTTAGGCTGCCAAAAAACTAGAGTCTCCTGAAATCTCAACACATATTTTTTTCCGACCTTAATGATACTTTCAAGTAATGAGCAGTACACCAATCAAATTTGGATGCCCAAGTTTCGTTCTCCTAGGTTGATGCATTCGTTTGCAGTAACAGTTTGAATTTCTAGGTTTCACTCTGTTTTCTCCTATATTGACAGATGCAGCTAGAACTCTAAATCAAACACGGTTTGTGCTAGCTTCTTGAAACTTGACACAATAAAGTAGTTCTACGTTCTATCTCTAAGGTTTGTTTCCTCTTGATGTAGCCTAAAGCAGGGACTGGCGAATAACACTTATATTGAAAGGGTTGCCAAACTTTCAAAAAACTAGAGTCTCCTGAAATCTCAACATATATTTTTTCATCCAATCTTCATGATACATTCAAGTAATGATCAGTACACCATTCCCACTTGGATGCCCAAGTTTTGTTCTTCTAGGTTGAAGCATTCGTTTGCAGGAACAGTTTGAATTTTTAGGTTTCACTCTGGTTTCTCCTATATTGACAAATGTAGTTCAAACTCTAAATCATACACGGTTTGGGCTAGCTTCTTGAAACTTGACACAATAAAGTAGTTCTACATTCTGTCCCTAAGGTTTGTTTCCTCTTGATGTAGCCTTCAGCACAGACTGGCGAATAACACTTACAATGAAAGGCATTGTTAGGCTGCCAGAAAACTAGAGTCTCCTGAAATCTCAACACATATTTTTTTTCCTACCTTAATGATACTTTCAAGTAATGAGCAGTACACCAATCAAACTTGGATGCCCAAGTTTCGTTCTCCTAGGTTGATGCATTCGTTTGCAGTAACAGTTTGAATTTCTAGGTTTCACTCTGTTTTCTCCTATATTGACAGATGCAGCTAGAACTCTAAATCAAACACGGTTTGTGCTAGCTTCTTGAAACTTGACACAATAAAGTAGTTCTACGTTCTATCTCTAAGGTTTGTTTCTTCTTGATGTAGCCTAAAGCAGAGACTGGCGAATAACACTTACAATGAAAGGCGTTGTTAGGCTGCCAAAAAACTAGAGTCTCCTGAAATCTCAACACATATTTTTTTCCGACCTTAATGATACTTTCAAGTAATGAGCAGTACACCAATCAAACTTGGATGCCCAAGTTTCGTTCTCCTAGGTTGATGCATTCGTTTGCAGTAACAGTTTGAATTTCTAGGTTTCACTCTGTTTTCTCCTATATTGACAGATGCAGCTAGAACTCTAAATCAAACACGGTTTCTGCTAGCTTCTTGAAACTTGACACAATAAAGTAGTTCTACGTTCTATCTCTAAGGTTTGTTTCCTCTTGATGTAGCCTAAAGCAGGGACTGGCGAATAACACTTATATTGAAAGGGGTTGCCAAACTTTCAAAAAACTAGAGTCTCCTGAAATCTCAACATATATTTTTTCATCCAATCTTCATGATACATTCAAGTAATGATCAGTACACCATTAACACTTGGATGCCCAAGTTTTGTTCTTCTAGGTTGAAGCATTGGTTTGCAGGAACAGTTGAATTTTAAGGTTTCACTCTGTTTTCTCCTATATTGAGGGATGCAGTTAGAACTTTAAATCAAACACGGTTTGTGCTAGCTACTTGAAACATGACACAATAAAGTAGTTCTACGTTCTATCTCTAAGGTTTGTTTCCTCTTGATGTAGCCTTAAGCAGAGACTGGCGAATAACACATTCAATGAAAGGCGTTGTTAGGCTGCCAAAAAACTACAGTCTCCTGAAATCTCATCATATATTTTTTCTTCCGACCTTCATGATACTTTCAAGTAATGATCAGTACACCATTCCCACTTGGATGCCCAAGTTTTGTTCTTCTAGGTTGAAGCATTCGTTTGCAGGAACAGTTTGAATTTTTAGGTTTCACTCTGTTTTCTCCTATATTGACAAATGTAGTTCAAACTCTAAATCATACACAGTTTGGGCTAGCTTCTTGAAACTTGACACAATAAAGTAGTTCTGCGTTCTATCCCTACGGTTTGTTTCCTCTTGATGTAGCCTTCAGCACAGACTGGCGAATAACACTTATATTGAAAGGGGTTGCCAAACTTTCAAAAAACTAGAGTCTCCTGAAATCTCAACATATATTTTTTCATCCAATCTTCATGATACTTTCAAGTAATGATCAGTACACCATTCCCACTTGGATGCCCAAGTTTTGTTCTTCTAGGTTGAAGCATTCGTTTGCAGGAACAGTTTGAATTTTTAGGTTTCACTCTGTTTTTCCTATATTGACAAATGTAGTTCAAACTCTAAATCATACACGGTTTGGGCTAGCTTCTTGAAACTTGACACAATAAAGTAGTTCTACATTCTATCCCTAAGGTTTGTTTCCTCTTGATGTAGCCTTCAGCACAGACTGGCGAATAACACTTACAATGAAAGGCGTTGTTAGGCTGCCAAAAAACTAGAGTCTCCTGAAATCTCAACACATATTTTTTTCAGACCGTAATGATACTTTCAAGTAATGAGCAGTACACCAATCAAACTTGGATGCCCAAGTTTCGTTCTCCTAGGTTGATGCATTCGTTTGCAGTAACAGTTTGAATTTCTAGGTTTCACTCTGTTTTCTCCTATATTGACAGATGCAGCTAGAACTCTAAATCAAACACGGTTTGTGCTAGCTTCTCGAAACTTGACACAATAATGTAGTTCTATGTTCTATATCTAAGGTTTGCTTCCTCTTGATGTAGCCTTCAGCACAGACTGGCGAATAACACTTATATTGAAAGGGGTTGCCAAACTTTCTAAAAACTAGAGTCTCCTGAAATCTCAACATATATTTTTTCATCCAATCGTCATGATACATTCAAGTAATGATCAGTACACCATTCCCACTTGGATGCCCAAGTTTTGTTCTTCTAGGTTGAAGCATTCGTTTGCAGGAACAGTTTGAATTTTTAGGTTTCACTCTGTTTTCTCCTATATTGACAAATGTAGTTCAAACTCTAAATCATACACGGTTTGGGCTAGCTTCTTGAAACTTGACACAATAAAGTAGTTCTGCGTTCTATACCTATGGTTTGTTTCCTCTTGATCTAGCCTTCAGCACAGACTGGCGAATACACTTACAATGAAAGGCGTTGTTAGGCTGCCAAAAAACTAGAGTCTCCTGAAATCTCAACACATTTTTTTTTCCGAACTTAATGATACTTTCAAGTAATGAGCAGTACACCAATCAAACTTGGATGCCCAAGTTTCGTTCTCCTAGGTTGATGCATTCGTTGCAGTAACAGTTTGAATTTCTAGGTTTCACTCTGTTTTCTCCTATATTGACAGATGCAGCTACAATTCTAAATCAAACACGGTCTGTGCTAGCTTCTTGAAACTTGACACAATAAAGTAGTTCTACGTTCTATCTCTAAGGTTTGTTTCCTCTTGATGTAGCCTAAAGCAGGGACTGGCGAATAACACTTATATTGAAAGGGGTTGCCAAACTTTCAAAAAACTAGAGTCTCCTGAAATCTCAACATATATTTTTTCATCCAATCTTCATGATACATTCAAGTAATGATCAGTACACCATTCCCACTTGGATGCCCAAGGTTTGTTCTTCTAGGTTGAAGCATTCGTTTGCAGGAACAGTTTGAATTTTTAGGTTTCACTCTGTTTTCTCCTATATTGACAGATGCAGTTAGAACTTTAAATCAAACACGGTTTGTGCTAGCTACTTGAAACATGACACAACAAAGTAGTTCTACGTTCTATCCCTAAGGTTTGTTTCCTCTTGATGTAGCCTTCAGCACAGACTGGCGAATAACACTTACAATGAGAGGCGTTGTTAGGCTGCCAAAAAACTAGAGTCTCCTGAAATCACAACACATATTTTTTTTCCGACCTTAATAATACTTTCAAGTAATGAGCAGTACACCAATCAAACTTGGATGCCCAAGTTTCGTTCTCCTACGTTGATGCATTCGTTTGCAGTAAGAGTTTGAATTTCTAGGTTTCACTCTGTTTTCTCCTATATTGACAGATGCAGCTAGAACTCTAAATCAAACACGGTTTGTGCTAGCTTCTTGAAATTTGACAAAATACTGTAGTTCTACGTTCTATCTCTAAGGTTTGTTTCCTCTTGATGTAGCCTAATGCAGGGACTGGCGAATAACACTTTTATTGAAAGGGGTTGCCAAACTTCCAAAAACTAGAGTCTTCTGAAATCACAACATATATTTTTTCATCCAATCTTCATGATACTTTCAAGTAATGATCAGTACACCAATCCCAATAGGATGCTCAAGTTTCATTCTGCTACGTTAAAGCATTCGTTTGCAGTAACAGTTTGAATTTTTAGGTTTCACTCTGTTTTCTCCTATATTGACAAATGTAGTTCAAACTCTAAATCATACACGGTTTGGGCTAGCTTCTTGAAACTTGACACAATAAAGTAGTTCTACATTCTATCCCTAAGGTTTGTTTCCACTTGATGTAGCCTTTAGCACAGACTGGCGTATAACACTTACAATGAAAGGCGTTGTTAGGCTGCCAAAAAACTAGAGTCTCCTGAAATCTCAACACATATTTTTTTCCGACCTTAATGATACTTTCAAGTAATGAGCAGTACACCAATCAAACTTGGATGCACAAGTTTCGTTCTCCTAGAATGATGCATTCGTTTGCAGTAACAGTTTGAATTTTTAGGTTTCACTCTGTTTTCTCCTATATTGACAGATGCAGCTAGAACTCTAAATCAAACACGGTTTGTGCTAGCTTCTCGAAACTTGACACAATAAAGTAGTTCTACGTTCTATCTCTAAGGTTTGTTTCCTCTTGATGTAGCCTAAAGCAGGGACTGGCGAATAACACTTATATTGAAAGGGGTTGCCAAACTTTCAAAAAACTAGAGTCTCCTGAAATCTCAACATATATTTTTTCATCCAATCTTCATGATACTTTCAAGTAATGATCAGTACACCATTCCCACTTGGATGCCCAAGATTTGTTCTTCTAGGTTGAAGCATTCGTTTGCAGGAACAGTTTGAATTTTTAGGTTTCACTCTGTTTTCTCCTATATTGACAGATGCAGTTAGAACTTTAAATCAAACACGGTTTGTGCTAGCTACTTGAAACATGACACAATAAAGTAGTTCTACGTTCTATCCCTAAGGTTTGTTTCCTCTTGATGTAGCCTTCAGCACACTGGCGAATAACACTTACAATGAGAATCGTTGTAAGGCTGCCAAAAAACTAGAGTCTCCTGAAATCTCAACACATATTTTTTTTCCGACCTTAATGATACTTTCAAGTAATGAGCAGTACACCAATCAAACTTGGATGCCCAAGTTTCGTTCTCCTAGGTTGATGCATTCGTTTGCAGTAACAGTTTGAATTTCTAGGTTTCACTCTGTTTTCTCCTATATTGACAGATGCAGCTAGAACTCTAAATCAAACACGGTTTGTGCTAGCTTCTCGAAACTTGACAAAATAAAGTAGTTCTACGTTCTATATCTAAGGATTGTTTCCTCTTGATGTAGCCTAAAGCAGGGACTGGCGAATAACACTTATATTGAAAGGGGTTGCCAAACTTTCAAAAAACTAGAGTCTCCTGAAATCTCAACATATATTTTTTCATCCAATCTTCATGATACATTCAAGTAATGATCAGTACACCATTCCCACTTGGATGCTCAAGTTTCATTCTCCTACGTTGAAGCATTCGTTTGCAGTAACAGTTTGAATTTTTAGGTTTCACTCTGTTTTCTGCTATATTGACAAATGTACTTCAAACTCTAAATCATACACGGTTTGGGCTAGCTTCTTGAAACTTGACACAATAAAGTAGTTCTACATTCTATCCCTAAGGTTTGTTTCCACTTGATGTAGCCTTTAGCACAGACTGGCGAATAACACTTACAATGAAAGGCATTGTTAGGCTGCCAAAAAACTAGAGTCTCCTGAAATCTCAACACATATTTTTTTCCGACCTTAATGATACTTTCAAGTAATGAGCAGTACACCAATCAAACTTGGATGCCCACGTTTCGTTCTCCTAGGTTGATGCATTCGTTTGCAGTAACAGTTTGAATTTCTAGGTTTCACTCTGTTTTCTCCTATATTGACAGATGCAGCTAGAACTCTAAATCAAACACGGTTTGTGCTAGCTTCTTGAAAATTGACACAATTAGTAGTTCCACGTTCTATCTCTAAGGTTTGTTTCCTCTTGATGTAGCCTAAAGCAGGGACTGGCGAATAACACTTATATTGAAAGGGGTTGCCAAACTTTAAAAAACTAGAGTCTCCTGAAATCTCAACATATATTTTTTCATCCAATCTTCATGATACATTCAAGTAATGATCAGTACACCATTCCCACCTGGATGCCCAAGTTTTGTTCTTCTAGGTTGAAGCATTCGTTTGCAGGAACAGTTTGAATTTTTAGGTTTCACTCTGTTTTCTCCTATATTATAGATGCAGTTAGAACTTTAAATCAAACACGGTTTGTGCTAGCTACTTGAAACATGACACAATAAAGTAGCTCTACGTTCTATCCCTAAGGTTTGTTTCCTCTTGATGTACCCTTCAGCACAGACTGGCGAATAACACTTACAATGAAAGGCGTTGTTAGGCTGCCAAAAAAATAGAGTCTCCTGAAATCTCAACACATATTGTTTTCCGACCTTAATGATACTTTCAAGTAATGAGCAGTACACCAATCAAACTTGGATGCCCAAGTTTCGTTCTCCTAGGTTGATGCATTCGTTTTCAATAACAGTTTGAATTTCTAGGTTTCACTCTGTTTTCTCTTATATTGACAGATGCAGCTAGAACTCTAAATCAAACACGGTTTGTGCTAGCTTCTTGAAACTTGACACAATAAAGTAGGTCTACGTTCTATATCTAAGGTTTGTTTCCTCTTGATATAGCCTAAAGCAGGGACTGGCAAATAACATTTATATTAAAAGGGGTTGCCAAACTTTCAAAAAACTAGAGTCTCCTGAAAACTCAACATATATTTTTTCATCCAATCTTCATGATACATTCAAGTAATGATCAGTACTCCATTTCCACTTGGATGCCCAAGTTTTGTTCTTCTAGGTTGAAGCATTCGTTTGCAGGAACAGTTTGAATTTTTAGGTTTCACTCTGTTTTCTCCTATATTGACAAATGTAGTTCAAACTCTAAATCATACACGGTTTTGTCTAGCTTCTTGAAACTTGACAAAATAAAGTAGTTCTACATTCTATCCCTAAGGTTTGTTTCCTCTTGATGTAGCCTTCAGCACAGACTGGCGAATAACACTTACAATGAAAGGCGTTGTTAGGCTGCCAAAAAACTAGAGTCTCCGGAAATCTCAACACATATTTTTTTCCGACCTTAATGATACTTTCAAGTAATGAGCAGTACACCAATCAAACTTGGATGCCCAAGTTTCGTTCTCCTACGTTGATGCATTCGTTTGCAGTAACAGTTTGAATTTCTAGGTTTCACTCTGTTTTCTCCTTTATTGACAGATGCAGCTAGAACACTAAATCAAACACGGTTTGTGCTAGCTTCTTGAAACTTGACACAATAAAGTAGGTCTACGTTCTATCTCTAAGGTTTGTTTCCTCTTCATGTAGCCTAAAGCAGGGACTGGCGAATAACATCTATATTGAAAGGGGTTGCCAAACTTTCCAAAAACTAGAGTCTCCTGAAGTCTCAACATATATTTTTTCATCCAATCTTCATGATACATTCAAGTAATGATCAGTACACCATTCCCACTTGGATGCCCAAGTTTTGTTCTTCTACATTGAAGCATTCGTTTGCAGGAACAGTTTCAATTTTTAGGTTTCACTCTGGTTTCTCCTATATTGACAGATGCAGTTAGAACTTTAAATCAAACACGGTTTGTGCTAGCTACTTGAAACATGACACAATAAAGTAGTTCTACGTTCTATCTCTAAGGTTTGTTTCCTCTTGATGTAGCCTTCAGCACAGACTGGCGAATAACACTTACAATGAGAGGCGTTGTTAGGCTGCCAAAAAACTAGAGTCTCCTGAAATCTCAACACATATTTTTTTCCGACCTTAATGATACTTTCAAGTAATGAGCAGTACACCAATCAAACTTGGGTGCCCAAGTTTCGTTCTCCTAGGTTGATGCATTCGTTTGCAGTAAAAGTTTGAATTTCTAGGTTTCACTCTGTTTTCTCCTATATTGACAGATGCAGCTAGAACTCTAAATCAAACACGGTTTGTGCTAGCTTCTTGAAAATTGACACAATAAAGTAGTTCTACGTTCTATCTCTAAGGTTTGTTTCCTCTTGATGTAGCCTAAAGCAGGGACTGGCGAATAACACTTATATTGAAAGGGTTGCCAAACTTTCAAAAAACTAGAGTCTCCTGAAATCTCAACATATATTTTTTCATCCAATCTTCATGATACATTCAAGTAATGATCAGTACACCATTCCCACTTGGATGCCCAAGTTTTGTTCTTCTAGGTTGAAGCATTCGTTTGCAGGAACAGTTTGAATTTTTAGGTTTCACTCTGTTTTCTCCTATATTGACAGATGCAGTTAGAACTTTAAATCAAACACGGTTTGTGCTAGCTACTTGAAACATGACACAATAAAGTAGTTCTACGTTCTATCCCTAAGGTTTGTTTCCTCTTGATGTAGCCTTAAGCAGAGACTGGCGAATAACACATTCAATGAAAGGCGTTGTTAGGCTGCCAAAAAACTACAGTCTCCTGAAATCTCATCATATATTTTTTCTTCCGACCTTCATGATACTTTCAAGTAATGAGCAGTGCACCAATCAAACTTGGATGCCCAAGTTTCGTTCTCCTAGGTTGAAGCATTCGTTAGCAGGAACAGTTTGAATTTTTAGGTTTCACTCTGTTTTGTCCTATATTGACAGATGCAGTTCGAACTCTAAATCAAACACGGTTTGTGCTAGCTTCTTGATACTTGACAAAATACTGTAGTTCTACGTTCTATCTCTAAGGTTTGTTTCCTCTTGATGTAGCCTAATGCAGGGACTGGCGAATAACACTTATATTGAAAGGGGTTGCCAAACTTTCAAAAAACTAGAGTCTCCTGAAATCTCAACATATATTTTTTCATCCAATCTTCATGATACTTTCAAGTAATGATCAGTACACCATTCCCACTTTGATGCCCAAGTTTTGTACTTCTAGGTTGAAGCATTCGTTTGCAGGAACAGTTTGAATTTTTAGGTTTCACTCTGTTTTCTCCTATATTGACAAATGTAGTTCAAACTCTATATCATACTCGGTTTGGGCTAGCTTCTTGAAACTTGACACAATAAAGTAGTTCTACATTCTATCCCTAAGCTTTGTTTCCTCTTGATGTAGCCTTCAGCACAGACTGGCGAAAAACACTTACAATGAAAGGCGTTGTTAGGCTGCCATAAAACTAGAGTCTCCTGAAATCTCAACACATATTTTTTTCCGACCTTAATGATACTTTCAAGTAATGAGCAGTACACCAATCAAACTTGGATGCCCAAGTTTTGTTCTCCTAGGTTGATGCATTCGTTTGCAGTAACAGTTTGAATTTCTAGGTTTCACTCTGTTTTCTCCTATATTGACAGATGCAGCTAGAACACTAAATCAAACACGGTTTGTGCTAGCTTCTTGAAACTTGACACAATAAAGTAGGTCTACGTTCTATCTCTAAAGTTTGTTTCCTCTTGATGTAGCCTAAAGCAGGGACTGGCGAATAACATTTATATTGAAAGGGATTGCCAAACTTTCAACAACTAGAGTCTCCTGAAATCTCAACATATATTTTTTCATCCATCTTCATGATACATTCAAGTAATGATCAGTACACCATTCCCACTTGGATGCCCAAGTTTCGTTCTTCTAGGTTGAAGCATTCGTTTGCAGGAACAGTTTGAATTTTTAGGTTTCACTCTGGTTTCTCCTATATTGAAAGATGCAGTTAGTACTTTAAATCAAACACGGTTTGTGCTAGCTACTTGATACATGACACAATAAAGTAGTTCTACGTTCTATCCCTAAGGTTTGTTTCCTCTTGATGTAGCCTTAAGCAGAGACTGGCGAATAACACATTCAATGAAAGGCGTTGTTAGGCTGCCAAAAAACTACAGTCTTTTGAAATCTCATCATATATTTTTTCTTCCGACCTTCATGATACTTTCAAGTAATGAGCAGTGCACCAATCAAACTTGGATGCCCAAGTTTCGTTCTCCTAGGTTGAAGCATTCGTTTGCAGGAACAGTTTGAATTTTTAGGTTTCACTCTGTTTTGTCCTATATTGACAGATGCAGTTCGAACTCTAACTCAAACACGGTTTGTGCTAGCTTCTTGAAACTTGACAAAATACTGTAGTTCTACGTTCTATCTCTAAGGTTTGTTTCCTCTGGATGTAGCCTAATGGAGGGACTGGCGAATAACACTTTTATTGAAAGGGGTTGCCAAACTTCCAAAAACTAGAGTCTTCTGAAATCTCAACATATATTTTTTCATCCAATTTTCATGATACTTTCAAGTAATGATCAGTACACCAATCCCACTTGGATGCTCAACTTTCATTCTCCTACGTTGAAGCATTCGTTTGCAGTAACAGTTTGAATTTTTAGGTTTCACTCTGTTTTCTCCTATATTGACAAATGTAGTTCAAACTCTAAATCATACACAGTTTTTGCTAGCTTCTTGAAACTTGACACAATAAAGTAGTTCTACATTCTATCCCTAAGGCTTGTTTCCTCTTGATGTAGCCTTCAGCACAGACTGGCGAATAACACTTACAATGAAAGGCGTTGTTAGGCTGCCAAAATCTAGAGTCTCCTGAAATATCAACACATATTTTTTTCCGACCTTAATGATACTTTCAAGTAATGAGCAGTACACCAATCAAACTTGGATGCCCAAGTTTCGTTCTCCTAGGTTGATGCATTCGTTTGCAGTAACAGTTTGAATTTCTAGGTTTCACTCTGTTTTCTCCTATATTGACAGATGCAGCTAGAACTCTAAATCAAACACGGTTTGTGCTAGCTTCTTGAAAATTGACACAATTAGTAGTTCCACGTTCTATCTCTAAGGTTTGTTTCCTCTTGATGTAGCCTAAAGCAGGGACTGGCGAATAACACTTATATTGAAAGGGGTTGCCAAACTTTAAAAAACTAGAGTCTCCTGAAATCTCAACATATATTTTTTCATCCAATCTTCATGATACATTCAAGTAATGATCAGTACACCATTCCCACTTGGATGCCCAAGTTTTGTTCTTCTAGGTTGAAGCATTCGTTTGCAGGAACAGTTTGAATTTTTAGGTTTCACTCTGTTTTCTCCTATATTATAGATGCAGTTAGAACTTTAAATCAAACACGGTTTGTGCTAGCTACTTGAAACATGACACAATAAAGTAGCTCTACGTTCTATCCCTAAGGTTTGTTTCCTCTTGATGTACCCTTCAGCACAGACTGGCGAATAACACTTACAATGAAAGGCGTTGTTAGGCTGCCAAAAAAATAGAGTCTCCTGAAATCTCAACACATATTGTTTTCCGACCTTAATGATACTTTCAAGTAATGAGCAGTACACCAATCAAACTTGGATGCCCAAGTTTCGTTCTCCTAGGTTGATGCATTCGTTTTCAATAACAGTTTGAATTTCTAGGTTTCACTCTGTTTTCTCTTATATTGACAGATGCAGCTAGAACTCTAAATCAAACACGGTTTGTGCTAGCTTCTTGAAACTTGACACAATAAAGTAGGTCTACGTTCTATATCTAAGGTTTGTTTCCTCTTGATGTAGCCTAAAGCAGGGACTGGCAAATAACATTTATATTAAAAGGGGTTGCCAAACTTTCAAAAAACTAGAGTCTCCTGAAAACTCAACATATATTTTTTCATCCAATCTTCATGATACATTCAAGTAATGATCAGTACTCCATTTCCACTTGGATGCCCAAGTTTTGTTCTTCTAGGTTGAAGCATTCGTTTGCAGGAACAGTTTGAATTTTTAGGTTTCACTCTGTTTTCTCCTATATTGACAAATGTAGTTCAAACTCTAAATCATACACGGTTTTGGCTAGCTTCTTGAAACTTGACACAATAAAGTAGTTCTACATTCTATCCCTAAGGTTTTTTTCCTCTTGATGTAGCCTTCAGCACAGACTGGCGAATAACACTTACAATGAAAGGCGTTGTTAGGCTGCCAAAAAACTAGAGTCTCCGGAAATCTCAACACATATTTTTTTCCGACCTTAATGATACTTTCAAGTAATGAGCAGTACACCAATCAAACTTGGATGCCCAAGTTTCGTTCTCCTAGGTTGATGCATTCGTTTGCAGTAACAGTTTGAATTTCTAGGTTTCACTCTGTTTTCTCCTTTATTGACAGATGCAGCTAGAACACTAAATCAAACACGGTTTGTGCTAGCTTCTTGAAACTTGACACAATAAAGTAGGTCTACGTTCTATCTCTAAGGTTTGTTTCCTCTTGATGTAGCCTAAAGCAGGGACTGGCGAATAACATCTATATTGAAAGGGGTTGCCAAACTTTCAAAAAACTAGAGTCTCCTGAAATCTCAACATATATTTTTTCATCCAATCTTCATGATACATTCAAGTAATGATCAGTACACCATTCCCACTTGGATGCCCAAGTTTTGTTCTTCTACATTGAAGCATTCGTTTGCAGGAACAGTTTCAATTTTTAGGTTTCACTCTGGTTTCTCCTATATTGACAGATGCAGTTAGAACTTTAAATCAAACACAGTTTGTGCTAGCTACTTGAAACATGACACAATAAATTAGTTCTACGTTCTATCTCTAAGGTTTGTTTCCTCTTGATGTAGCCTTCAGCACAGACTGGCGAATAACACTTACAATGAGAGGCGTTGTTAGGCTGCCAAAAAACTAGAGTCTCCTGAAATCTCAACACATATTTTTTTCCGACCTTAATGATACTTTCAAGTAATGAGCAGTACACCAATCAAACTTGGGTGCCCAAGTTTCGTTCTCCTAGGTTGATGCATTCGTTTGCAGTAAAAGTTTGAATTTCTAGGTTTCACTCTGTTTTCTCCTATATTGACAGATGCAGCTAGAACTCTAAATCAAACACGGTTTGTGCTAGCTTCTTGAAAATTGACACAATAAAGTAGTTCTACGTTCTATCTCCAAGGTTTGTTTCCTCTTGATGTAGCCTAAAGCAGGGACTGGCGAATAACCCTTATATTGAAAGGGGTTGCCAAACTTTCAAAAAACTAGAGTCTCCTGAAATCTCAACATATATTTTTTCATCCAATTTTCATGATACATTCAAGTAATGATCACTACACCATTCCCACTTGGATGCCCAAGTTTTGTTCTTCTAGGTTGAAGCATTCGTTTGCAGGAACAGTTTGAATTTTTAGGTTTCACTCTGGTTTCTCCTATATTGACAGATGCAGTTAGAACTTTAAATCAAACACGGTTTGTGCTAGCTACTTGAAACATGACACAATAAAGTAGTTCTACGTTCTATCCCTAAGGTTTGTTTCCTCTTGATGTAGCCTTAAGCAGAGACTGGCGAATAACACATTCAATGAAAGGCGTTGTTAGGCTGCCAAAAAACTACAGTCTCCTGAAATCTCATCATATATTTTTTCTTCCGACTTTCATGATACTTTCAAGTAATGAGCAGTGCACCAATCAAACTTGGATGCCCAAGTTTCGTTCTCCTAGTTTGAAGCATTCGTTAGCAGGAACAGTTTGAATTTTTAGGTTTCACTCTGTTTTGTCCTATATTGACAGATGCAGTTCGAACTCTAAATCAAACACGGTTTGTGCTAGCTTCTTGAAACTTGACAAAATACTGTAGTTCTACGTTCAATCTCTAAGGTTTGTTTCCTCTTGATGTAGCCTAATGCAGGGACTGGCGAATAACACTTATATTGAAAGGGGTTGCCAAACTTTCAAAAAACTAGAGTCTCCTGAAATCTCAACATATATTTTTTCATCCAATCTTCATGATACTTTCAAGTAATGATCAGTACACCATTCCCACTTGGATGCCCAAGTTTTGTACTTCTAGGTTGAAGCATTCGTTTGCAGGAACAGTTTGAATTTTTAGTTTTCACTCTGTTTTCTCCTATATTGACAAATGTAGTTCAAACTCTAAATCATACTCGGTTTGGGCTAGCTTCTTGAAACTTGACACAATAAAGTAGTTCTACATTCTATCCCTAAGCTTTGTTTCCTCTTGATGTAGCCTTCAGCACAGACTGGCAAAAAACACTTACAATGAAAGGCGTTGTTAGGCTGCCATAAAACTAGAGTCTCCTGAAATCTCAACACATATTTTTTTCCGACCTTAATGATACTTTCAAGTAATGAGCAGTACACCAATCAAACTTGGATGCCCAAGTTTCGTTCTCCTAGGTTGATGCATTCGTTTGCAGTAACAGTTTGAATTTCTAGGTTTCACTCTGTTTTCTCCTATATTGACAGATGCAGCTAGAACACTAAATCAAACACGGTTTGTGCTAGCTTCTTGAAACTTGACACAATAAAGTAGGTCTACGTTCTATCTCTAAAGTTTGTTTCCTCTTGATGTAGCCTAAAACAGGGACTGGCGAATAACATTTATATTGAAAGGGGTTGCCAAACTTTCAACAACTAGAGTCTCCTGAAATCTCAACATATATTTTTTCATCCATCTTCATGATACATTCAAGTAATGATCAGTACACCATTCCCACTTGGATGCCCAAGTTTTGTTCTTCTAGGTTGAAGCATTCGTTTGCAGGAACAGTTTGAATTTTTAGGTTTCACTCTGGTTTCTCCTATATTGACAGATGCAGTTAGTACTTTAAATCAAACACGGTTTGTGCTAGCTACTTGAAACATGACACAATAAAGTAGTTCTACGTTCTATCCCTAAGGTTTGTTTCCTCTTGATGTAGCCTTAAGCAGAGACTGGCGAATAACACATTCAATGAAAGGCGTTGTTAGGCTGCCAAAAAACTACAGTCTTTTGAAATCTCATCATATATTTTTTCTTCCGACCTTCATGATACTTTCAAGTAATGAGCAGTGCACCAATCAAACTTGGATGCCCAAGTTTCGTTCTCCTAGGTTGAAGCATTCGTTTGCAGGAACAGTTTGAATTTTTAGGTTTCACTCTGTTTTGTCCTATATTGACAGATGCAGTTCGAACTCTAACTCAAACACATTTTGTGCTAGCTTCTTGAAACTTGACAAAATACTGTAGTTCTACGTTCTATCTCTAAGGTTTGTTTCCTCTGGATGTAGCCTAATGGAGGGACTGGCGAATAACACTTTTATTGAAAGGTGTTGCCAAACTTCCAAAAACTAGAGTCTTCTGAAATCTCAACATATATTTTTTCATCCAATCTTCATGATACTTTCAAGTAATGATCAGTACACCAATCCCACTTGGATGCTCAACTTTCATTCTCCTACGTTGAAGCATTCGTTTGCAGTAACAGTTTGAATTTTTAGGTTTCACTCTGTTTTCTCCTATATTGACAAATGTAGTTCAAACTCTCAATCATACACCGTTTTTGCTAGCTTCTTGAAACTTGACACAATAAAGTAGTTCTACATTCTATCCCTAAGGCTTGTTTCCTCTTGATGTAGCCTTCAGCACAGACTGGCGAATAACACTTACAATGAAAGGCGTTGTTAGGCTGCCAAAATCTAGAGTCTCCTGAAATATCAACACATATTTTTTTCCGACCTTAATGATACTTTCAAGTAATGAGCAGTACACCAATCAAACTTGGATGCCCAAGTTTCGTTCTCCTAGGTTGATGCATTCGTTTGCAGTAACAGTTTGAATTTCTAGGTTTCACTCTGTTTTCTCCTATATTGACAGATGCAGCTAGAACTCTAAATCAAACACGGTTTGTGCTAGCTTCTTGAAAATTGACACAATAAGTAGTTCCACGTTCTATCTCTAAGGTTTGTTTCCTCTTGATGTAGCCTAAAGCAGGGACTGGCGAATAACACTTATATTGAAAGCGGTTGCCAAACTTTAAAAAACTAGAGTCTCCTGAAATCTCAACATATATTTTTTCATCCAATCTTCATGATACATTCAAGTAATGATCAGTACACCATTCCCACTTGGATGCCCAAGTTATGTTCTTCTAGGTTGAAGCATTCGTTTGCAGGAACAGTTTGAATTTTTAGGTTTCACTCTGTTTTCTCCTATATTATAGATGCAGTTAGAACTTTAAATCAAACACGGTTTGTGCTAGCTACTTGAAACATGACACAATAAAGTAGCTCTACGTTCTATCCCTAAGGTTTGTTTCCTCTTGATGTATCCTTCAGCACAGACTGGCGAATAACACTTACAATGAAAGGCGTTGTTAGGCTGCCAAAAAAATAGAGTCTCCTGAAATCTCAACACATATTGTTTTCCGAACTTAATGATACTTTCACGTAATGAGCAGTACACCAATCAAACTTGGATGCCCAAGTTTCGTTCTCCTAGGTTGATGCATTCGTTTGCAATAACAGTTTGAATTTCTAGGTTTCACTCTGTTTTCTCTTATATTGACAGATGCAGCTAGAACTCTAAATCAAACACGGTTTGTGCTAGCTTCTTGAAACTTGACACAATAAAGTAGGTCTACGTTCTATATCTAAGGTTTGTTTCCTCTTGATGTAGCCTAAAGCAGGGACTGGCAAATAACATTTATATTGAAAGGGGTTGCCAAACTTTCAAAAAACTAGCGTCTCCTGAAAACTCAACATATATTTTTTCATCCAATCTTCATGATACATTCAAGTAATGATCAGTACTCCATTTCCACTTGGATGCCCAAGTTTTGTTCTTCTAGGTTGAAGCATTCGTTTTCAGGAACAGTTTGAATTTTTAGGTTTCACTCTGTTTTCTCCTATATTGACAAATGTAGTTCAAACTCTAAATCATACACGGTTTGGGCTAGCTTCTTGAAACTTGACACAATAAAGTAGTTCTACATTCTATCCCTAAGGTTTGTTTCCTCTTGATGTAGCCTTCAGCACAGACTGGCGAATAACACTTACAATGAAAGGCGTTGTTAGGCTGCCAAAAAACTAGAGTCTCCTGAAATCTCAACACATATTTTTTTCCGACCTTAATGATACTTTCAAGTAATGAGCAGTACACCAATCAAACTTGGATGCCCAAGTTTCGTTCTCCTAGGTTAATGCATTCGTTTGCAGTAACAGTTTGAATTTCTAGGTTTCACTCTGTTTTCTCCTATATTGACAGATGCAGCTAGAACACTAAATCAAACACGGTTTTTGCTAGCTTCTTGAAACTTGACACAATAAAGTAGGTCTACGTTCTATCTCTAAAGTTTGTTTCCTCTTGATGTAGCCTAAAGCAGGGACTGGCGAATAACATTTATATTGAAAGGGGTTGCCAAACTTTCAAAAAACTAGAGTCTCCTGAAATCTCAACATATATTTTTTCATCCAATTTTCATGATACATTCAAGTAATGATCAGTACACCATTCCCACTTGGATGCCCAAGTTTTGTTCTTCTAGGTTGAAGCATTCGTTTGCAGGAACAGTTTGAATTTTTAGGTTTCACTCTGTTTTCTCCTATATTGACAGATGCAGTTAGAACTTTAAATCAAACACGGTTTGTGCTAGCTACTTGAAACATGACACAATAAAGTAGTTCTACGTTCTATCCCTAAGGTTTGTTTCCTTGATGTAGCCTTCAGCACAGACTGGCGAATAACACTTACAATGAAAGGCGGTGTTAGGCTGCCAAAAAACTAGAGTCTCCTGAAATCTCAACACATATTTTTTTCCGACCTTAATGATACTTTCAAGTAATGAGCAGTACACCAATCAAACTTGGATGCCCAAGTTTCGTTCTCCTAGGTTGATGCATTCGTTTGCAGTAACAGTTTGAATTTCTAGGTTTCACTCTGTTTTCTCCTATATTGACAGATGCAGCTAGAACTCTAAATCAAACACGGTTTTTGCTAGCTTCTCGAAACTTGACACAATAATATAGTTCTACGTTCTATATCTAAGGTTTGTTTCCTCTTGATGTAGCCTAAAGCAGGGACTGGCGAATAACATTTATATTGAAAGGGGTTGCCAAACTTTCAAAAAACTAGAGTCTCCTGAAATCTCAACATATATTTTTTCATCCAATCTTCATGATACATTCAAGTAATGATCAGTACTCCATTCCCACTTGGATGCTCAAGATTTGTTCTTCTAGGTTGAAGCATTCGTTTGCAGGAACAGTTTGAATTTTTAGGTTTCACTCTGGTTTCTCCTATATTGACAGATGCAGTCAGAACTTTAATCAAACACGGTTTGTGCTAGCTACTTGAAACATGACACAATAAAGTAGTTCTACATTCTATCCCTAAGGTTTGTTTCCTCTTGATGTAGCCTTCAGCACAGACTGGCGAATAACACTTACAATGAAAGGCGTTGTTAGGCTGCCAAAATCTAGAGTCTCCTGAAATCTCAACACATATTTTTTTCCGACCTTAATGATACTTTCAAGTAATGAGCAGTACACCAATCAAACTTGGATGCACAAGTTTCGTTCTCCTAGGTTGATGCATTCGTTTGCAGTAACAGTTTGAATTTCTACGTTTCACTCTGTTTTCTCCTATATTGACAGATGCAGCTAGAACTCTAAATCAAACACGGTTTGTGCTAGCTTCTTGAAACTTGACACAATAAAGTAGTTCTACGTTCTATCTCTAAGGTTTGTTTCCTCTTGATGTAGCCTAAAGCAGGGACTGGCGAATAACACTTATATTGATAGGGGTTGCAAAACTTTCAAAAAACTAGAGTCTCCTGAAATCTCAACATATATTTTTTCATCCAATCTTCATGATACATTCAAGTAATGATCAGTACCCTATTCCCACTTGGATGCCCAAGTTTTGTTCTTCTAGGTTGAAGCATTGGTTTGCAGGAACAGTTTGAATTTTTAGGTTTCACTCTGTTTTCTCCTATATTGACAAATGTAGTTCAAACTCTAAATCATACACGGTTTGGGCTAGTTTCTTGAAACTTGACACAATAAAGTAGTTCTACATTCTATCCCTAAGGTTTGTTTCCTCTTGATGTAGCCTTCAGCACAGACTGGCGAATAACACTTACAATGAAAGGCGTTGTTAGGCTGCCAAAAAACAAGAGTCTCCTGAAATCTCAACACATATTTTTTCCGACCTTAATGATACTTTCAAGTAATGAGCAGTACACCAATCAAACTTGGATGCCCAAGTTTCGTTCTCCTAGGTTGATGCATTCGTTTGCAGTAACAGTTTGAATTTCTAGGTTTCACTCTGTTTTCTCCTATATTGACAGATGCAGCTAGAACTCTAAATCAAACACGGTTTGTTCTAGCTTCGTGAAACTTGACACAATAAAGTAGTTCTACTTTTTTCTCTAAGGTTTGTTTCCTCTTGATGTAGCCTTAAGCAGAGACCGGCGAATAACACATTCAATGAAAGGCGTTGTTAGGCTGCCAAAAAACTACAGTCTCCTGAAATCTCATCATATATTTTTTCTTACGACCTTCATGATACTTTCAAGTAATGAGCAGTGCACCAATCAAACTTGGATGCCCAAGTTTCGTTCTCCTAGGTTGAAGCATTCGTTTGCAGGAACAGATTGAATTTTTAGGTTTCACTCTGTTTTGTCCTCTATTGACAGATTCAGTTCGAACTCTAAATCAAACACGGTTTTTGCTAGCTTCTTGAAACTTGACAAAATACTGTAGTTCTACGTTCTATCTCTAAGGTTTGTTTCCTCTTCATGTAGCCTAATGGAGGGACTGGCGAATAACACTTTTATTGAAAGGGGTTGCCAAACTTCCAAAAACTAGAGTCTTCTGAAATCTCAACATATATTTTTTCATCCAATCTTCATGATACATTCAAGTAACGATCAGTACACCATTCCCACTTGGATGCCCAAGTTTTGTTCTTCTAGGTTGAAGCATTCGTTTGCAGGAACAGTTTGAATTTTTAGGTTTCACTCTGTTTTGTCTTATATTGACAGATGCAGTTCGAACTCTATTTCAAACACGGTTTGTGCTAGCTTCTTGAAACTTCACAAAATTCTGTAGTTCTACGTTCTATCTCTAAGGTTTGTTTCCTCTTCATGTAGCCTAATGGAGGGACTGGCGAATAACACTTTTATTGAAAGGGGTTGCCAAACTTCCAAAAACTAGAGTCTTCTGAAATCTCAACATATATTTTTTCATCCAATCTTCATGATACTTTCAAGTAATGATCAGTACACCAATCCCACTTGGATGCTCAAGTTTCATTCTCCTACGTTGAAGCATTTGTTTGCAGGAACAGTTTGAATTTCTAGGTTTCACTCTGTTTTCTCCTATATTGACAGATGCAGTTAGAACTTTAAATCAAACACAGTTTGTGCTAGCTACTTGAAACATGACACAATAAAGTAGTTCTACGTCTATCCCTAAGGTTTATTTCCTCTTGATGTAGCCTTCAGCACAGACTGGCGAATAGCACTTACAATGAGAGGCATTGTTAGGCTGCCAAAAAACTAGAGTCTCCTGAAATCTCAACACATATTTTTTTTCCGACCTTAATGATACTTTCAAGTAATGAGCAGTACACCAATCAAACTTGGATGCCCAAGTTTCGTTCTCCTAGGTTGATGCATTCGTTTGCAGTAACAGTTTGAATTTCTAGGTTTCACTCTGTTTTCTCCTATATTGACAGATGCAGCTAGAACTCTAAATCAAACACGGTTTGTGCTAGCTTCTCGAAACTTGACACAATAAAGTAGTTCTCCGTTCTATATCTAAGGTTTGTTTCCTCTTGATGTAGCCTAAAGCGGGGACTGGCAAATAACACTTATATTGAAAGGGGTTGCCAAACTTTCAAAAAACTAGAGTCTCCTGAAATCTCAACATATATTTTTTCATCCAATCGTAATGATACATTCAAGTAATGATAAGTACACCATTCCCACTTGGATGCCCAAGTTTTGTTCTTCAAGGTTGAAGCATTCGTTTGCAGGAACAGTTTGAATTTTTAGGTTTCACTCTGTTTTCTCCTATATTGACAGATGCAGCTAGAACTCTAAGTCAAACACGGTTTGTGCTAGCTTCTTGAAACTTGACACAATAAAGTAGTTCTACGTTCTATCTCTAACGTTTGTTTCCTCTTGATGTAGCCTTAAGCAGAGACTGGCGAATAACATATTCAATGAAAGGCGTTGTTAGGCTGCCAAAAAACTACAGTCTCCTGAAATCTCATCATATATTTTTTCTTCCGACCTTCATGATACTTTCAAGTAATGAGCAGTGCACCAATCAAACTTGGATGCCCAAGTTTCGTTCTCCTAGGTTGAAGCATTCGTTTGCAGGAACAGTTTGAATTTTTAGGTTTCACTCTGTTTTGTCCTATATTGACAGATGCAGTTCGAATCTAAATCAAACACGGTTTGTGCTAGCTTCTTGAAATTTGACAAAATACTGTAGTTCTACGTTCTATTTCTAAGGTTTATTTCCTCTTGATGTAGCCTAATGCAGGGACTGGCGAATAACACTTTTATTGAAAGGGGTTGCCAAACTTCCAAAAACTAGAGTCTTCTGAAATCTCAACATATATTTTTTCATCCAATCTTCATGATACTTTCAAGTAATGATCATTACACCAATCCCACTTGGATGCTCAAGTTTCATTCTCCTACGTTGAAGCATTCGTTTGCAGTAACAGTTTGAATTTTTAGGTTTCACTCTGTTTTCTCCTATATTGACAAATGTAGTTCAAACTCTAAATCATACACGGTTTGGGCTAGCTTCTTGAAACTTGACGCAATAAAGTAGTTCTACATTCTATCCCTAAGGTTTGTTTCCTCTTTATGTAGCCTTCAGCACAGACTGGCGAATAACACTTACAATGAGAGGCGTTGTTAGGCTGCCAAAAAACTAGACTCTTCTGAAATCTCAACACATATTTTTTTTTCCGACCTTAATGATACTTTCAAGTAATGAGCAGTACACCAATCAAACTTGGATGCCCAAGTTTCGTTCTCCTAGGTTGATGCATTCGTTTGCAGTAACAGTTTGAATTTCTAGGTTTCACTCTGTTTTCTCCTATATTGACAGATGCAGCTAGAACTCTAAATCAAACACGGTTTGTGCTAGCTTCTTGAAACTTGACACAATAAAGTAGTTCTACGTTCTATCTCTAAGGTTTGTTTCCTCTTGATGTAGCCTAAAGCAGGGACTGGCGAATAACACTTATATTGAAAGGGGTTGCCAAACTTTCAAAAAACTAGAGTCTCCTGAAATCTCAACATATATTTTTTCATCCAATCTTCATGATACTTTCAAGTAATGATCCGTACACCATTCCCACTTGGATGCCCAATTTTGTTCATCTAGGTTGAAGCATTCGTTTGCAGGAACAGTTTGAATTCTTAGGTTTCACTCTGTTTTCTCCTATATTGACAGATGCAGTTAGAACTTTAAATCAAACACGGTTTGTGCTAGCTACTTGAAACATGACACAATAAAGTAGTTCTACGTTCTATCTCTAAGGTTTGTTTCCTCTTCATGTAGCCTTAAGCAGAGACTGGCGAATAACACATTCAATGAAAGGCGTTGTTAGGATGCCAAAAACTAAAGTCTCCTGATATCTCATCATATATTTTTTCTTCCGACCTTCATGATACTTTCAAGTAATGAGCAGTGCACCAATCAAACTTGGATGCCCAAGTTTCGTTCTCCTAGGTTGAAGCATTCGTTTGCAGGAAGAGTTTGAATTTTTAGGTTTCACTCTGTTTTGTCCTATATTGACAGATGCATTTCGAACTCTAAATCAAACACGGTTTGTGCTAGCTTCTTGAAATTTGACAAAATACTGTAGTTCTACGTAGTATCTCTAAGGTTTGTTTCCTCTTGATGTAGCCTAAAGAAGGGACTGGCGAATAACACTTTTATTGAAAGGGGTTGCCAAACTTCCAAAAACTAGAGTCTTCTGAAATCTCAACATATATTTTTTCATCCAATCTTCATGATACTTTCAAGTAATGATCAGTACACCAATCCCACTTGGATGCTCAAGTTTCATTCTCCTACGTTGAAGCATTCGTTTGCAGTAACAGTTTGACTTTTTAGGTTTCACTCTGTTTTCTCCTATATTGACAAATGTAGTTCAAACTCTAAATCATACACGGTTTGGGCTAGCTTCTTGAAACTTGACACAATAAAGTAGTTTTACATTCTATCCCTAAGGTTTGTTTCCTCTTGATGTAGCCTTCAGCACAGACTGGCGAATAACACTACAATGAAAGGCATTGTTAGGCTGCCAAAAACCTAGAGTCTCCTGAAATCTCAACACATATTTTTTTTCCGACCTTAATGATACTTTCAAGTAATGAGCAGTACACCAATGAAACTTGGATGCCCAAGTTTCGTTCTCCTAGGTAGATGCATTCGTTTGCAGTAACAGTTTGAATTTCTCGGTTTCACTCTGTTTTCTCCTATATTGACAGATGCAGCTAGAACTCTAAATCAAACACGGTTTGTGCTAGCTTCTCGAAACTTGACACAATAAAGTAGTTCTACGTTCTATCTCTAAGGTTTGTTTCCTCTTGATGTAGCCTAAAGCAGGGACTGGCGAATAACACTTATATTGAAAGCGGTTGCCAAACTTTCAAAAAACTAGAGTCTCCTGAAATCTCAACATATATTTTTTCATCCAATCTTCATGATACATTCAAGTAATGATCAGTACACCATTCCTACTTGGATGCCCAAGTTTTGTTCTTCTAGGTTGAAGCATTCGTTTGCAGGAACAGTTTGAATTTTTAGGTTTCACTCTGTTTTCTCCTATATTGACAGATGCAGTTAGAACTTTAAATCAAACACGGTTTGTGCTAGCTACTTGAAACATGACACAATAAAGTAGTTCTACGTTCTATCCCTACGGTTTGTTTCCTCTTGATGTAGCCTTCAGCACAGACTGGCGAATAACACTTAAAATGAAAGGCGTGTTAGGCTGCCAAAAAACTAGAGTCTCCTGAAATCTCAACACATATTTTTTCCGACCTTAATGAAACTTTCAAGTAATGAGCAGTACACCAATCAAACTTGGATGCCCAAGTTTCGTTCTCCTAGGTTGATGCATTCGTTTGCAGTAACAGTTTGAATTTCTAGGTTTCACTCTGTTTTGTCCTATAATGACAGATGCAGCTAGAACTCTAAATCAAACACGGTTTGTGCTAGCTTCTTGAAACTTGACACAATAAAGTAGTTCTACGTTCTATCTATAAGGTTTGTTTCCTCTTGATGTATCCTAAAGCAGGGACTGGCGAATAACACTTATATTGAAAGGGGTTGCCAAACTTTCAAAAAACTAGAGTCTCCTGAAATCTCAACATATATTTTTTCTTCCAATCTTCATGATACATTCAAGTAATGATCAGTACACCATTCCCACTTGGATGCCCAAGTTTTGTTCTTCTAGGTTGAAGCATTCGTTTGCAGGAACAGTTTGAATTTTTAGGTTTCACTCTGGTTTCTCCTATATTGACAGATGCAGTTAGAACTTTAAATCAAACACGGTTTGTGCTAGCTACTTGAAACATGACACAATAAAGTAGTTATACGTTCTATCCCTAAGGTTTGTTTCCTCTTGATGTAGCCTTAAGCAGAGACTGGCGAATAACACATTCAATGAAAGGCGTTGTTAGGCTGCCAAAAACTACAGTCTCCTGAAATCTCATCATATATTTTTTCTTCCGACCTTCATGATACTTTCAAGTAATGAGCAGTGCACCAATCAAACTTGGATGCCCAAGTTTCGTTCTCCTAGGTTGAAGCATTCGTTTGCAGGAACAGTTTGAATTTTTAGGTTTCACTCTGTTTTGTCCTATATTGACAGATGCAGTTCGAACTCTAAATCAAAAACGGTTTGTGCTAGCTTCTTGAAACTTGACAAAATACTGTAGTTCTACGTTCTATCTCTAAGGTTTGTTTCCTCTTCATGTAGCCTAATGGAGGGACTGGCGAATAACACTTTTATTGAAAGGGGTTGCCAAACTTCCAAAAACTCGAGTCTTCTGAAATCTCAACATATATTTTTTCATCCAATCTTCATGATACTTTCAAGTAATGATCAGTACACCATTCCCACTTAGATGCCCAAGTTTTGTTCTTCTAGGTTGAAGCATTCGTTTGCAGGAACAGTTTGAATTTTTAGGTTTCACTCTGTTTTCTCCTATATTGACAGATGCAGTTAGAACTTTAAATCAAACACGGTTTGTGCTAGCTACTTGAAACATGACACAATAAAGTAGTTCTACTTTCTATCCCTAAGGTTTGTTTCCTCTTGATGTAGCCTTCAGCACAGACTGGCGAATAACACTTACAATGAGAGGCGTTGTTAGGCTGCCAAAAAACTAGAGTCTCCTGAAATCTCAACACATATTTTTTTTTCCGACATTAATGACACTTTCAAGTAATGAGCAGTACACCAATCAAACTTGGATGCCCAAGTTTCGTTCTCCTAGGTTGATGCATTCGTTTGCAGTAACAGTTTGAATTTCTAGGTTTCACTCTGTTTTCTCCTATATTGCCAGATGCAGCCAGAACTCTAAATCAAACACGCTTTGTGCTAGCTTCTTGAAACTTGACAAAATAAAGTAGGTCTACGTTCTATCTCTAAGGTATGTTTCCTCTTGATGTAGCCTAAAGCAGGGACTGGCGAATAACACTTATATTGAAAGGGGTATCCAAACTTTCAAAAAACTAGAGTCTCCTGAAATCTCAACATATATTTTTTCATTAAATCTTCATGAAACATTCAAGTAATGATCAGTACACCATTCCCACTTGGATGCTCAAGTTTCATTCTTCTAGGTTGAAGCATTCGTTTGCAGGAACAGTTTGAATTTTTAGGTTTCACTCTGGTTTCTCCTATATTGACAAATGTAGCTCAAACTCTAAATCATACACGGTTTGGGCTAGCTTCTTGAAAGTTGACACAATAAAGTAGTTCTACATTCTATCCCTAAGGTTTGTTTCCTCTTGATGTAGCCTTCAGCACAGACTGGCGAATAACACTTACAATGAAAGGCGTTGTTAGGCTGCCAAAAAACTAGAGTCTCCTGAAATCTCAACACATATTTTTTTCCGACCTTAATGATACTTTCAAGTAATGAGCAGTACACCAATAAAACTTGGATGCCCAAGTTTCGTTCTCCTAGGTTGATGCATTCGTTTGCAGTAACAGTTTCAATTTCTAGGTTTCACTCTGTTTTCTCCTATATTGACAGATGCAGCTAGAACTCTAAATCAAACACGGTTTGTGCTAGCTTCTCGAAACTTGACACAATAAAGTAGTTCTACGTTCTATCTCTAAGATTTGTTTCCTCTTGATGTAGCCTAAAGCAGGGACTGGCGAATAACGCTTATATTGAAAGCGGTTGCCAAACTTTCAAAAAACTAGTGTCTCCTGAAATCTCAACATATATTTTTTCATCCAATCTTCATGATACATTCAAGTAATGATCAGTACACCATTCCCACTTGGATGCCCAAGTTTTGTTCTTCTAGGTTGAAGCATTCGTTTGCAGGAACACTTTGAATTTTTAGGTTCCACTCTGTTTTCTCCTATATTGACAAATGTAGTTCAAACTCTAAATCATACACGGTTTGGGCTAGCTTCTTGAAACTTGACACAATAAAGTAGTTCTACGTTCTATCCCTAAGGTTTGTTTCCTCTTGATGTAGCCTTCAGCACAGACTGGCGAATAACACTTAAAATGAAAGGCGTGTTAGGCTGCCAAAAAACTAGAGTCTCCTGAAACCTCAACACATATTTTTTCCGACCTTAATGAAACTTTCAAGTAATGAGCAGTACACCAATCAAACTTGGATGCCCAAGTTTCGTTCTCCTAAGTTGATGCATTCGTTTGCAGTAACAGTTTGAATTTCTAGGTTTCACTCTGTTTTCTCCTATAATGACAGATGCAGCTAGAACTCTAAATCAAACACGGTTTGTGCTAGCTTCTTGAAACTTGACACAATAAAGTAGTTCTACGTTCTATCTATAAGGTTTGTTTCCTCTTGATGTATCCTAAAGCAGGGACTGGCGAATAACACTTATATTGAAAGGGGTTGCCAAACTTTCAAAAAACTAGAGTCTCCTGAAATCTCAACATATATTTTTTCTTCCAATCTTCATGATACATTCAAGTAATGATCAGTACACCATTCCCACTTGGATGCCCAAGTTTTGTTCTTCTAGGTTGAAGCATTCGTTTGCAGGAACAGTTTGAATTTTTAGGTTTCACTCTGGTTTCTCCTATATTGACAGATGCAGTTAGAACTTTAAATCAAACACGGTTTGTGCTAGCTACTTGAAACATGACACAATAAAGTAGTTCTACGTTCTATCCCTAAGGTTTGTTTCCTCTTGATGTAGCCTTAAGCAGAGACTGGCGAATAACACATTCAATGAAAGGCGTTGTTAGGCTGCCAAAAAACTACAGTCTCCTGAAATCTCATCATATATTTTTTCTTCCGACCTTCATGATACTTTCAAGTAATGAGCAGTGCACCAATCAAACTTGGATGCCCAAGTTTCGTTCTCCTAGGTTGAAGCATTCGTTTGCAGGAACAGTTTGAATTTTTAGGTTTCACTCTGTTTTGTCCTATATTGACAGATGCAGTTCGAACTCTAAATCAAAAACGGTTTGTGCTAGCTTCTTGAAACTTGACAAAATACTGTAGTTCTACGTTCTATCTCTAAGGTTTGTTTCCTCTTCATGTAGCCTAATGGAGGGACTGGCGAATAACACTTTTATTGAAAGGGGTTGCCAAACTTCCAAAAACTCGAGTCTTCTGAAATCTCAACATATATTTTTTCATCCAATCTTCATGATACTTTCAAGTAATGATCAGTACACCATTCCCACTTGGATGCCCAAGTTTTGTTCTTCTAGGTTGAAGCATTCGTTTGCAGGAACAGTTTGAATTTTTAGGTTTCACTCTGTTTTCTCCTATATTGACAGATGCAGTTAGAACTTTAAATCAAACACGGTTTGTGCTAGCTACTTGAAACATGACACAATAAAGTAGTTCTACTTTCTATCCCTAAGGTTTTTTTCCTCTTGATGTAGCCTTCAGCACAGACTGGCGAATAACACTTACAATGAGAGGCGTTGTTAGGCTGCCAAAAAACTAGAGTCTCCTGAAATCTCAACCCATATTTTTTTTTCCGACATTAATGACACTTTCAAGTAATGAGCAGTACACCAATCAAACTTGGATGCCCAAGTTTCGTTCTCCTAGGTTGATGCATTCGTTTGCAGTAACAGTTTGAATTTCTAGGTTTCACTCTGTTTTCTCCTATATTGCCAGATGCAGCTAGAACTCTAAATCAAACACGGTTTGTGCTAGCTTCTTGAAACTTGACAAAATGAAGTAGGTCTACGTTCTATCTCTAAGGTATGTTTCCTCTTGATGTAGCCTAAAGCAGGGACTGGCGAATAACACTTATATTGAAAGGGGTATCCAAACTTTCAAAAAACTAGAGTCTCCTGAAATCTCAACATATATTTTTTCATTAAATCTTCATGAAACATTCAAGTAATGATCAGTACACCATTCCCACTTGGATGCTCAAGTTTCATTCTTCTAGTTTGAAGCATTCGCTTGCAGGAACAGTTTGAATTTTTAGGTTTCACTCTGGTTTCTCCTATATTGACAAATGTAGCTCAAAATCTAAATCATACACGGTTTGGGCTAGCTTCTTGAAACTTGACACAATAAAGTAGTTCTACATTCTATCCCTAAGGTTTGTTTCCTCTTGATGTAGCCTTCAGCACAGACTGGCGAATAACACTTACAATGAAAGGCGTTGTTAGGCTGCCAAAAAACTAGAGTCTCCTGAAATCTCAACACATATTTTTTTCCGACCTTAAGGATACTTTCAAGTAATGAGCAGTACACCAATCAAACTTGGATGCCCAAGTTTCGTTCTCCTAGGTTGATGCATTCGTTTGCAGTAACAGTTTCAATTTCTAGGTTTCACTCTGTTTTCTACTATATTGACAGATGCAGCTAGAACTCTAAATCAAACACGGTTTGTGCTAGCTTCTCGAAACTTGACACAATAAAGTAGTTCTACGTTCTATCTCTAAGATTTGTTTCCTCTTGATGTAGCCTAAAGCAGGGACTTTCGAATAACGCTTATATTGAAAGCGGTTGCCAAACTTTCAAAAAACTAGAGTCTCCTGAAATCTCAACATATATTTTTTCATCCAATCTTCATGATACATTCAAGTAATGATCAGTACACCATTCCCACTTGGATGCCCAAGTTTTGTTCTTCTAGGTTGAAGCATTCGTTTGCAGGAACAGTTTGAATTTTTAGGTTTCACTCTGTTTTCTCCTATATTGACAAATGTAGTTCAAACTCTAAATCATACACGGTTTGGGCTAGCTTCTTGAAACTTGACACAATAAATTAGTTCTACGTTCTATCCCTACGGTTTGTTTCCTCTTGATGTAGCCTTCAGCACAGAATGGCGAATAACACTTAAAATGAAAGGCGTGTTAGGCTGCCAAAAAACTAGAGTCTCCTGAAACCTCAACACATATTTTTTCCGACCTTAATGAAACTTTCAAGTAATGAGCAGTACACCAATGAAACTTGGATGCCCAAGTTTCGTTCTCCTAGGTAGATGCATTCGTTTGCAGTAACAGTTTGAATTTCTCGGTTTCACTCTGTTTTCTCCTATATTGACAGATGCAGCTAGAACTCTAAATCAAACACGGTTTGTGCTAGCTTCTCGAAACTTGACACAATAAAGTAGTTCTACGTTCTATCTCTAAGGTTTGTTTCCTCTTGATGTAGCCTAAAGCAGGGACTGGCGAATAACACTTATATTGAAAGCGGTTGCCAAACTTTCAAAAAACTAGAGTCTCCTGAAATCTCAACATATATTTTTTCATCCAATCTTCATGATACATTCAAGTAATGATCGGTACACCATTCCTACTTGGATGCCCAAGTTTTGTTCTTCTAGGTTGAAGCATTCGTTTGCAGGAACAGTTTGAATTTTTAGGTTTCACTCTGTTTTCTCCTATATTGACAGATGCAGTTAGAACTTTAAATCAAACACGGTTTGTGCTAGCTACTTGAAACATGACACAATAAAGTAGTTCTACGTTCTATCCCTACGGTTTGTTTCCTCTTGATGTAGCCTTCAGCACAGACTGGCGAATAACACTTAAAATGAAAGGCGTGTTAGGCTGCCAAAAAACTAGAGTCTCCTGAAATCTCAACACATATTTTTTCCGACCTTAATGAAACTTTCAAGTAATGAGCAGTACACCAATCAAACTTGGATGCCCAAGTTTCGTTCTCCTAGGTTGATGCATTCGTTTGCAGTAACAGTTTGAATTTCTAGGTTTCACTCTGTTTTGTCCTATAATGACAGATGCAGCTAGAACTCTAAATCAAACACGGTTTGTGCTAGCTTCTTGAAACTTGACACAATAAAGTAGTTCTACGTTCTATCTATAAGGTTTGTTTCCTCTTGATGTATCCTAAAGCAGGGACTGGCGAATAACACTTATATTGAAAGGGGTTGCCAAACTTTCAAAAAACTAGAGTCTCCTGAAATCTCAACATATATTTTTTCTTCCAATCTTCATGATACATTCAAGTAATGATCAGTACACCATTCCCACTTGGATGCCCAAGTTTTGTTCTTCTAGGTTGAAGCATTCGTTTGCAGGAACAGTTTGAATTTTTAGGTTTCACTCTGGTTTCTCCTATATTGACAGATGCAGTTAGAACTTTAAATCAAACACGGTTTGTGCTAGCTACTTGAAACATGACACAATAAAGTAGTTATACGTTCTATCCCTAAGGTTTGTTTCCTCTTGATGTAGCCTTAAGCAGAGACTGGCGAATAACACATTCAATGAAAGGCGTTGTTAGGCTGCCAAAAACTACAGTCTCCTGAAATCTCATCATATATTTTTTCTTCCGACCTTCATGATACTTTCAAGTAATGAGCAGTGCACCAATCAAACTTGGATGCCCAAGTTTCGTTCTCCTAGGTTGAAGCATTCGTTTGCAGGAACAGTTTGAATTTTTAGGTTTCACTCTGTTTTGTCCTATATTGACAGATGCAGTTCGAACTCTAAATCAAAAACGGTTTGTGCTAGCTTCTTGAAACTTGACAAAATACTGTAGTTCTACGTTCTATCTCTAAGGTTTGTTTCCTCTTCATGTAGCCTAATGGAGGGACTGGCGAATAACACTTTTATTGAAAGGGGTTGCCAAACTTCCAAAAACTCGAGTCTTCTGAAATCTCAACATATATTTTTTCATCCAATCTTCATGATACTTTCAAGTAATGATCAGTACACCATTCCCACTTAGATGCCCAAGTTTTGTTCTTCTAGGTTGAAGCATTCGTTTGCAGGAACAGTTTGAATTTTTAGGTTTCACTCTGTTTTCTCCTATATTGACAGATGCAGTTAGAACTTTAAATCAAACACGGTTTGTGCTAGCTACTTGAAACATGACACAATAAAGTAGTTCTACTTTCTATCCCTAAGGTTTGTTTCCTCTTGATGTAGCCTTCAGCACAGACTGGCGAATAACACTTACAATGAGAGGCGTTGTTAGGCTGCCAAAAAACTAGAGTCTCCTGAAATCTCAACACATATTTTTTTTTCCGACATTAATGACACTTTCAAGTAATGAGCAGTACACCAATCAAACTTGGATGCCCAAGTTTCGTTCTCCTAGGTTGATGCATTCGTTTGCAGTAACAGTTTGAATTTCTAGGTTTCACTCTGTTTTCTCCTATATTGCCAGATGCAGCTAGAACTCTAAATCAAACACGCTTTGTGCTAGCTTCTTGAAACTTGACAAAATAAAGTAGGTCTACGTTCTATCTCTAAGGTATGTTTCCTCTTGATGTAGCCTAAAGCAGGGACTGGCGAATAACACTTATATTGAAAGGGGTATCCAAACTTTCAAAAAACTAGAGTCTCCTGAAATCTCAACATATATTTTTTCATTAAATCTTCATGAAACATTCAAGTAATGATCAGTACACCATTCCCACTTGGATGCTCAAGTTTCATTCTTCTAGGTTGAAGCATTCGTTTGCAGGAACAGTTTGAATTTTTAGGTTTCACTCTGGTTTCTCCTATATTGACAAATGTAGCTCAAACTCTAAATCATACACGGTTTGGGCTAGCTTCTTGAAAGTTGACACAATAAAGTAGTTCTACATTCTATCCCTAAGGTTTGTTTCCTCTTGATGTAGCCTTCAGCACAGACTGGCGAATAACACTTACAATGAAAGGCGTTGTTAGGCTGCCAAAAAACTAGAGTCTCCTGAAATCTCAACACATATTTTTTTCCGACCTTAATGATACTTTCAAGTAATGAGCAGTACACCAATAAAACTTGGATGCCCAAGTTTCATTCTCCTAGGTTGATGCATTCGTTTGCAGTAACAGTTTCAATTTCTAGGTTTCACTCTGTTTTCTCCTATATTGACAGATGCAGCTAGAACTCTAAATCAAACACGGTTTGTGCTAGCTTCTCGAAACTTGACACAATAAAGTAGTTCTACGTTCTATCTCTAAGATTTGTTTCCTCTTGATGTAGCCTAAAGCAGGGACTGGCGAATAACGCTTATATTGAAAGCGGTTGCCAAACTTTCAAAAAACTAGAGTCTCCTGAAATCTCAACATATATTTTTTCATCCAATCTTCATGATACATTCAAGTAATGATCAGTACACCATTCCCACTTGGATGCCCAAGTTTTGTTCTTCTAGGTTGAAGCATTCGTTTGCAGGAACACTTTGAATTTTTAGGTTCCACTCTGTTTTCTCCTATATTGACAAATGTAGTTCAAACTCTAAATCATACACGGTTTGGGCTAGCTTCTTGAAACTTGACACAATAAAGTAGTTCTACGTTCTATCCCTAAGGTTTGTTTCCTCTTGATGTAGCCTTCAGCACAGACTGGCGAATAACACTTAAAATGAAAGGCGTGTTAGGCTGCCAAAAAACTAGAGTCTCCTGAAACCTCAACACATATTTTTTCCGACCTTAATGAAACTTTCAAGTAATGAGCAGTACACCAATCAAACTTGGATGCCCAAGTTTCGTTCTCCTAAGTTGATGCATTCGTTTGCAGTAACAGTTTGAATTTCTAGGTTTCACTCTGTTTTCTCCTATAATGACAGATGCAGCTAGAACTCTAAATCAAACACGGTTTGTGCTAGCTTCTTGAAACTTGACACAATAAAGTAGTTCTACGTTCTATCTATAAGGTTTGTTTCCTCTTGATGTATCCTAAAGCAGGGACTGGCGAATAACACTTATATTGAAAGGGGTTGCCAAACTTTCAAAAAACTAGAGTCTCCTGAAATCTCAACATATATTTTTTCTTCCAATCTTCATGATACATTCAAGTAATGATCAGTACACCATTCCCACTTGGATGCCCAAGTTTTGTTCTTCTAGGTTGAAGCATTCGTTTGCAGGAACAGTTTGAATTTTTAGGTTTCACTCTGGTTTCTCCTATATTGACAGATGCACTTAGAACTTTAAATCAAACACGGTTTGTGCTAGCTACTTGAAACATGACACAATAAAGTAGTTCTACGTTCTATCCCTAAGGTTTGTTTCCTCTTGATGTAGCCTTAAGCAGAGACTGGCGAATAACACATTCAATGAAAGGCGTTGTTAGGCTGCCAAAAAACTACAGTCTCCTGAAATCTCATCATATATTTTTTCTTCCGACCTTCATGATACTTTCAAGTAATGAGCAGTGCACCAATCAAACTTGGATGCCCAAGTTTCGTTCTCCTAGGTTGAAGCATTCGTTTGCAGGAACAGTTTGAATTTTTAGGTTTCACTCTGTTTTGTCCTATATTGACAGATGCAGTTCGAACTCTAAATCAAAAACGGTTTGTGCTAGCTTCTTGAAACTTGACAAAATACTGTAGTTCTACGTTCTATCTCTAAGGTTTGTTTCCTCTTCATGTAGCCTAATGGAGGGACTGGCGAATAACACTTTTATTGAAAGGGGTTGCCAAACTTCCAAAAACTCGAGTCTTCTGAAATCTCAACATATATTTTTTCATCCAATCTTCATGATACTTTCAAGTAATGATCAGTACACCATTCCCACTTGGATGCCCAAGTTTTGTTCTTCTAGGTTGAAGCATTCGTTTGCAGGAACAGTTTGAATTTTTAGGTTTCACTCTGTTTTCTCCTATATTGACAGATGCAGTTAGAACTTTAAATCAAACACGGTTTGTGCTAGCTACTTGAAACATGACACAATAAAGTAGTTCTACTTTCTATCCCTAAGGTTTTTTTCCTCTTGATGTAGCCTTCAGCACAGACTGGCGAATAACACTTACAATGAGAGGCGTTGTTAGGCTGCCAAAAAACTAGAGTCTCCTGAAATCTCAACCCATATTTTTTTTTCCGACATTAATGACACTTTCAAGTAATGAGCAGTACACCAATCAAACTTGGATGCCCAAGTTTCGTTCTCCTAGGTTGATGCATTCGTTTGCAGTAACAGTTTGAATTTCTAGGTTTCACTCTGTTTTCTCCTATATTGCCAGATGCAGCTAGAACTCTAAATCAAACACGGTTTGTGCTAGCTTCTTGAAACTTGACAAAATGAAGTAGGTCTACGTTCTATCTCTAAGGTATGTTTCCTCTTGATGTAGCCTAAAGCAGGGACTGGCGAATAACACTTATATTGAAAGGGGTATCCAAACTTTCAAAAAACTAGAGTCTCCTGAAATCTCAACATATATTTTTTCATTAAATCTTCATGAAACATTCAAGTAATGATCAGTACACCATTCCCACTTGGATGCTCAAGTTTCATTCTTCTAGTTTGAAGCATTCGCTTGCAGGAACAGTTTGAATTTTTAGGTTTCACTCTGGTTTCTCCTATATTGACAAATGTAGCTCAAAATCTAAATCATACACGGTTTGGGCTAGCTTCTTGAAACTTGACACAATAAAGTAGTTCTACATTCTATCCCTAAGGTTTGTTTCCTCTTGATGTAGCCTTCAGCACAGACTGGCGAATAACACTTACAATGAAAGGCGTTGTTAGGCTGCCAAAAAACTAGAGTCTCCTGAAATCTCAACACATATTTTTTTCCGACCTTAAGGATACTTTCAAGTAATGAGCAGTACACCAATCAAACTTGGATGCCCAAGTTTCGTTCTCCTAGGTTGATGCATTCGTTTGCAGTAACAGTTTCAATTTCTAGGTTTCACTCTGTTTTCTACTATATTGACAGATGCAGCTAGAACTCTAAATCAAACACGGTTTGTGCTAGCTTCTCGAAACTTGACACAATAAAGTAGTTCTACGTTCTATCTCTAAGATTTGTTTCCTCTTGATGTAGCCTAAAGCAGGGACTTTCGAATAACGCTTATATTGAAAGCGGTTGCCAAACTTTCAAAAAACTAGAGTCTCCTGAAATCTCAACATATATTTTTTCATCCAATCTTCATGATACATTCAAGTAATGATCAGTACACCATTCCCACTTGGATGCCCAAGTTTTGTTCTTCTAGGTTGAAGCATTCGTTTGCAGGAACAGTTTGAATTTTTAGGTTTCACTCTGTTTTCTCCTATATTGACAAATGTAGTTCAAACTCTAAATCATACACGGTTTGGGCTAGCTTCTTGAAACTTGACACAATAAATTAGTTCTACGTTCTATCCCTACGGTTTGTTTCCTCTTGATGTAGCCTTCAGCACAGAATGGCGAATAACACTTAAAATGAAAGGCGTGTTAGGCTGCCAAAAAACTAGAGTCTCCTGAAACCTCAACACATATTTTTTCCGACCTTAATGAAACTTTCAAGTAATGAGCAGTACACCAATCAAACTTGGATGCCCAAGTTTCGTTCTCCTAAGTTGATGCATTCGTTTGCAGTAACAGTTTGAATTTCTAGGTTTCACTCTGTTTTCTCCTATAATGACAGATGCAGCTAGAACTCTAAATCAAACACGGTTTGTGCTAGCTTCTTGAAACTTGACACAATAAAGTAGTTCTACGTTCTATCTATAAGGTTTGTTTCCTCTTGATGTATCCTAAAGCAGGGACTGGAGAATAACACTTATATTGAAAGGGGTTGCCAAACTTTCAAAAAACTAGAGTCTCCTGAAATCTCAACATATATTTTTTCTTCCAATCTTCATGATACATTCAAGTAATGATCAGTACACCATTCCCACTTGGATGCCCAAGTTTTGTTCTTCTAGGTTGAAGCATTCGTTTGCAGGAACAGTTTGAATTTTTAGGTTTCACTCTGGTTTCTCCTATATTGACAGATGCAGTTAGAACTTTAAATCAAACACGGTTTGTGCTAGCTACTTGAAACATGACACAATAAAGTAGTTCTACGTTCTATCCCTAAGGTTTGTTTCCTCTTGATGTAGCCTTAAGCAGAGACTGGCGAATAACACATTCAATGAAAGGCGTTGTTAGGCTGCCAAAAAACTATAGTCTCCTGAAATCTCATCATATATTCTTTCTTCCGACCTTCATGATACTTTCAAATAATGAGCAGTGCACCAATCAAACTTGGATGCCCAAGTTTCGTTCTCCTAGGTTGAAGCATTCGTTTGCAGGAACAGTTTGAATTTTTAGGTTTCACTCTGTTTTGTCCTATATTGACAGATGCAGTTCGAACTCTAAATCAAAAACGGTTTGTGCTAGCTTCTTGAAACTTGACAAAATACTGTAGTTCTACGTTCTATCTCTAAGGTTTGTTTCCTCTTCATGTAGCCTAATGGAGGGACTGGCGAATAACACTTTAATTGAAAGGGGTTGCCAAACTTCCAAAAACTCGAGTCTTCTGAAATCTCAACATATATTTTTTCATCCAAACTTCATGATACTTTCAAGTAATGATCAGTACACCGTTCCCACTTGGATGCCCAAGTTTTGTTCTTCTAGGTTGAAGCATTCGTTTGCAGGAACAGTTTGAATTCTTAGGTTTCACTCTGGTTTCTCCTATATTGACAAATGTAGCTCAAACTCTAAATCATACACGGTTTGGGCTAGCTTCTTGAAACTTGACACAATAAATTACTTCTACATTCTATCCCTAAGGTTTGTTTCCTCTTGATGTAGCCTTCAGCACAGACTGGCGAATAACACTTACAATGAAAGGCGTTGTTAGGCTGCCAAAAAATTAGAGTCTCCTGAAATCACAACACATATTTTTTTCCGACCTTAATGATACTTTCAAGTAATGAGCAGTATACCAATCAAACTTGGATGCCCAAGTTTCGTTCTCCTAGGTTGATGCATTCGTTTGCAGTAACAGTTTGAATTTCTAGGTTTCACTCTGTTTTCTCCTATATTGACAGATGCAGCTAGAACTCTAAATCAAACACGGTTTGTGCTAGCTTCTTGAAACTTGACACAATAAAGTAGTTCTACGTTCTATCTCTAAGGTTTGTTTCCTCTTGATGTAGCCTAAAGCAGGGACTGGCGAATATCACTTATATTGAAAGGGGTTGCCAAACTTTCAAAAAACTAGAGTCTCCTGAAATCTCAACATATATTTTTTCATTCAATCTTCATGATACATTCAAGTAATGATCAGTACACCATTCCCACTTGGATGCCCAAGTTTTGTTCTTCTAGGTTGAAGCATTCTTTTGCAGGAACAGTTTGAATTTTTAGGTTTCACTCTGTTTTCTCCTATATTGAAGATGCAGTTAGAACTTTAAATCAAACACGGTTTGTGCTAGCTACTTGAAACATGACACAATAAAGTAGTTCTACGTTCTATCCCTACGGTTTGTTTCCTCTTGATGTAGCCTTCAGCACAGACTGGCGAATAACACTTACAATGAAAGGCTTGTTAGGCTGCCAAAAAACTAGAGTCTCCTGAAATCTCAACACATATTTTTTTCCGACCTTAATGATACTTTCAAGTAATGAGCAGTACACCAATCAAACTTGGATGCCCAAGTTTCGTTCTCCTAGGTTGATGCATTCGTTTGCAGTAACAGTTTCAATTTCTAGGTTTCACTCTGTTTTCTCCTATATTGACAGATGCAGCTAGAACTCTAAATCAAACACGGTTTGTGCTAGCTTCTTGAAACTTGACAGAAGAAAGTAGTTCTACGTTATATCTCTAAGGTTTGTTTCCTCTTGATGTAGCTAAAGCAGGGACTGGCGAATAACACTTATATTGAAAGGGGTTGCCAAACTTTCAAAAAACTAGAGTCTCCTGAAATCTCAACATATATTTTTTCATCCAATCTTCATGATACTTTCAAGTAATGATCAGTACACCTTTCCCACTTGGATGCCCAAGTTTTGTTCTTCTAGGTTGAAGCATTGGTTTGCAGAAACAGTTTGAATTTTTAGGTTTCACTCTGTTTTCTCCTATATTGACAAATTTAGTTCAAACTCTAAATCATGCACGGTTTGGGCTAGCTTCTTGAAACTTGACACAATAAAGTAGTTCTACATTCTATTGCTAAGATTTGTTTCCTCTTGATGTAGCCTTCAGCACAGACTGGCGAATAACACTTACAATGAAAGGCGTTGTTAGGCTGCCAAAAAACTAGAGTCTCCTGAAATCTCAACACATATTTTTTTCCGACCTTAATGATACTTTCAAGTAATGAGCAGTACACCAATCAAACTTGGATCCCCAAGTTTCGTTCTCCTAGGTTGATGCATTCGTTTGCAGTAACAGTTTCAATTTCTAGGTTTCACTCTGTTTTCTACTATATTGACAGATGCAGCTAGAACTCTAAATCAAACACGGTTTGTGCTAGCTTCTCGAAACTTGACACAATAAAGTAGTTCTACGTTCTATCTCTAAGATTTGTTTCCTCTTGATGTAGCCTAAAGCAGGGACTTTCGAATAACGCTTATATTGAAAGCGGTTGCCAAACTTTCAAAAAACTAGAGTCTCCTGAAATCTCAACATATATTTTTTCATCCAATCTTCATGATACATTCAAGTAATGATCAGTACACCATTCCCACTTGGATGCCCAAGTTTTGTTCTTCTAGGTTGAAGCATTCGTTTGCAGGAACAGTTTGAATTTTTAGGTTTCACTCTGTTTTCTCCTATATTGACAAATGTAGTTCAAACTCTAAATCATACACGGTTTGGGATAGCTTCTTGAAACTTGACACAATAAATTAGTTCTACGTTCTATCCCTACGGTTTGTTTCCTCTTGATGTAGCCTTCAGCACAGAATGGCGAATAACACTTAAAATGAAAGGCGTGTTAGGCTGCCAAAAAACTAGAGTCTCCTGAAACCTCAACACATATTTTTTCCGACCTTAATGAAACTTTCAAGTAATGAGCAGTACACCAATCAAACTTGGATGCCCAAGTTTCGTTCTCCTAAGTTGATGCATTCGTTTGCAGTAACAGTTTGAATTTCTAGGTTTCACTCTGTTTTCTCCTATAATGACAGATGCAGCTAGAACTCTAAATCAAACACGGTTTGTGCTAGCTTCTTGAAACTTGACACAATAAAGTAGTTCTACGTTCTATCTATAAGGTTTGTTTCCTCTTGATGTATCCTAAAGCAGGGACTGGAGAATAACACTTATATTGAAAGGGGTTGCCAAACTTTCAAAAAACTAGAGTCTCCTGAAATCTCAACATATATTTTTTCTTCCAATCTTCATGATACATTCAAGTAATGATCAGTACACCATTCCCACTTGGATGCCCAAGTTTTGTTCTTCTAGGTTGAAGCATTCGTTTGCAGGAACAGTTTGAATTTTTAGGTTTCACTCTGGTTTCTCCTATATTGACAGATGCAGTTAGAACTTTAAATCAAACACGGTTTGTGCTAGCTACTTGAAACATGACACAATAAAGTAGTTCTACGTTCTATCCCTAAGGTTTGTTTCCTCTTGATGTAGCCTTAAGCAGAGACTGGCGAATAACACATTCAATGAAAGGCGTTGTTAGGCTGCCAAAAAACTATAGTCTCCTGAAATCTCATCATATATTCTTTCTTCCGACCTTCATGATACTTTCAAATAATGAGCAGTGCACCAATCAAACTTGGATGCCCAAGTTTCGTTCTCCTAGGTTGAAGCATTCGTTTGCAGGAACAGTTTGAATTTTTAGGTTTCACTCTGTTTTGTCCTATATTGACAGATGCAGTTCGAACTCTAAATCAAAAACGGTTTGTGCTAGCTTCTTGAAACTTGACAAAATACTGTAGTTCTACGTTCTATCTCTAAGGTTTGTTTCCTCTTCATGTAGCCTAATGGAGGGACTGGCGAATAACACTTTTATTGAAAGGGGTTGCCAAACTTCCAAAAACTCGAGTCTTCTGAAATCTCAACATATATTTTTTCATCCAAACTTCATGATACTTTCAAGTAATGATCAGTACACCGTTCCCACTTGGATGCCCAAGTTTTGTTCTTCTAGGTTGAAGCATTCGTTTGCAGGAACAGTTTGAATTCTTAGGTTTCACTCTGGTTTCTCCTATATTGACAAATGTAGCTCAAACTCTAAATCATACACGGTTTGGGCTAGCTTCTTGAAACTTGACACAATAAATTACTTCTACATTCTATCCCTAAGGTTTGTTTCCTCTTGATGTAGCCTTCAGCACAGACTGGCGAATAACACTTACAATGAAAGGCGTTGTTAGGCTGCCAAAAAATTAGAGTCTCCTGAAATCACAACACATATTTTTTTCCGACCTTAATGATACTTTCAAGTAATGAGCAGTATACCAATCAAACTTGGATGCCCAAGTTTCGTTCTCCTAGGTTGATGCATTCGTTTGCAGTAACAGTTTGAATTTCTAGGTTTCACTCTGTTTTCTCCTATATTGACAGATGCAGCTAGAACTCTAAATCAAACACGGTTTGTGCTAGCTTCTTGAAACTTGACACAATAAAGTAGTTCTACGTTCTATCTCTAAGGTTTGTTTCCTCTTGATGTAGCCTAAAGCAGGGACTGGCGAATATCACTTATATTGAAAGGGGTTGCCAAACTTTCAAAAAACTAGAGTCTCCTGAAATCTCAACATATATTTTTTCATTCAATCTTCATGATACATTCAAGTAATGATCAGTACACCATTCCCACTTGGATGCCCAAGTTTTGTTCTTCTAGGTTGAAGCATTCTTTTGCAGGAACAGTTTGAATTTTTAGGTTTCACTCTGTTTTCTCCTATATTGAAGATGCAGTTAGAACTTTAAATCAAACACGGTTTGTGCTAGCTACTTGAAACATGACACAATAAAGTAGTTCTACGTTCTATCCCTACGGTTTGTTTCCTCTTGATGTAGCCTTCAGCACAGACTGGCGAATAACACTTACAATGAAAGGCTTGTTAGGCTGCCAAAAAACTAGAGTCTCCTGAAATCTCAACACATATTTTTTTCCGACCTTAATGATACTTTCAAGTAATGAGCAGTACACCAATCAAACTTGGATGCCCAAGTTTCGTTCTCCTAGGTTGATGCATTCGTTTGCAGTAACAGTTTCAATTTCTAGGTTTCACTCTGTTTTCTCCTATATTGACAGATGCAGCTAGAACTCTAAATCAAACACGGTTTGTGCTAGCTTCTTGAAACTTGACAGAAGAAAGTAGTTCTACGTTCTATCTCTAAGGTTTGTTTCCTCTTGATGTAGCTAAAGCAGGGACTGGCGAATAACACTTATATTGAAAGGGGTTGCCAAACTTTCAAAAAACTAGAGTCTCCTGAAATCTCAACATATATTTTTTCATCCAATCTTCATGATACTTTCAAGTAATGATCAGTACACCTTTCCCACTTGGATGCCCAAGTTTTGTTCTTCTAGGTTGAAGCATTGGTTTGCAGAAACAGTTTGAATTTTTAGGTTTCACTCTGTTTTCTCCTATATTGACAAATTTAGTTCAAACTCTAAATCATGCACGGTTTGGGCTAGCTTCTTGAAACTTGACACAATAAAGTAGTTCTACATTCTATTGCTAAGATTTGTTTCCTCTTGATGTAGCCTTCAGCACAGACTGGCGAATAACACTTACAATGAAAGGCGTTGTTAGGCTGCCAAAAAACTAGAGTCTCCTGAAATCTCAACACATATTTTTTTCCGACCTTAATGATACTTTCAAGTAATGAGCAGTACACCAATCAAACTTGGATCCCCAAGTTTCGTTCTCCTAGGTTGATGCATTCGTTTGCAGTAACAGTTTGAATTTCTAGGTTTCACTCTGTTTTCTCCTATATTGACAGATGCAGCTAGAACTCTAAATCAAACACGGTTTGTGCTAGCTTCTCGACTTGACACAATAAAGTAGTTCTACGTTCTATATCTAAGGTTTGTTTCCTCTTGATGTAGCCTTCAGCACAGACGGGCGAATAACACTTACAATGAAAGGCGTTGTTAGGCTGCCAAAAAACTAGAGTCTCCTGAAATCTCAACACATATCTTTTTTCCGACCTTAATGATACTTTCAAGTAATGAGCAGTACACAAATCAAACTTGGATGCCCAAGTTTCGTTCTCCTAGGTTGATGCATTCGTTTGCACTAACAGTTTGAATTTTTAGGTTTCACTCTGGTTTCTCCTATATTGACAAATGTAGTTCAAACTCTAAATCATACACGGTTTGTGCTAGCTTCTTGAAACGTGACAAAATAAAGTAGTTCTACGTTCTATATCTAAGGTTTGTTTCCTCTTGATGTAGCCTTCAGCACAGACTGGCGAATAACACTTACAACCAAAGGCATTGTTAGGCTGCCAAAAAACTAGAGTCTCCTGAAATCTCAACACATATTTTTTTTCCGAACTTAATGATACTTTCAAGTAATGAGCAGTACACCAATCAAACTTGGATGCCCAAGTTTCGTTCTCCTAGGTTGATGCATTCGTTTGCAGTAACAGTTTGAATTTCTAGGTTTCACTCTGTTTTCTCCTATATTGACAGATGCAGGTAGAACACTAAATCAAACACGGTTTGTGCTAGCTTCTTGAAACTTGACACAATTAAGTAGTTCTACATTCTATCTCTAAGGTTTGTTTCCTCTTGATGTAGCCTAAAGCAGGGACTGGCGAATGACACTTATATTGAAAGGGGTTGCCAAACTTTCAAAAAACAAGAGTCTCCTGAAATCTCAACATATATTTTTTCATCCAATTTTCATGATACTTTCAAGTAATGATCAGTACACCATTCCTACTTGGATGCCCAAGGTTTGTTCTTCTAGGTTGAAGCATTCTTTTGCAGGAACAGTTTGAATTTTTAGGTTTCACTCTGTTTTCTCCTATATTGACAAATGTAGTTCAAACTCTAAATCATACACGGTTTGGGCTAGCTTCTTGAAACTTGACACAATAAAGTAGTTCTACATTCTATCCCTAAGGTTTGTTTCCTCTTGATGTAGCCTTCAGCACAGACTGGCGAATAACACTTACAATGAAAGGCGTTGTTAGGCTGCCAAAAAACTAGAGTCTCCTGAAATCTCAACACATATTTTTTTCCGACCTTAATGATACTTTCAAGTAATGAGCAGTACACCAATCGAACTTGGATGCCCAAGTTTCGTTCTCCTAGGTTGATGCATTCGTTTGCAGTAACAGTTTGAATTTCTAGGTTTCACTCTGTTTTCTCCTATATTGACAGATGCAGCTAGAACTCTAAATCAAACACGGTTTGTGCTAGCTTATCGAAACTTGACACAGTAAAGTAGTTCTACGTTCTATACCTAAGGTTTGTTTCCTCTTGATGTAGCCTTCAGCACAGACTGGCGAATAACACTTACAATGAAAGGCGTTGTTAGGCTTCCAAAAAACTAGAGTCTCCTGAAATCTCAACACATATTTTTTTCCGACCTTAATGATACTTTCAAGTAATGAGCAGTACACCAATCAAACTTGGATGCCCAAGTTTCGTTCTCCTAGGTTGGTGCATTCGTTTGCAGTAACAGTTTGAATTTCTAGGTTTCACTCTGTTTTCTCCTATATTGACAGATGTAGCTAGAACTCTAAATCAAACACGATTTGTGCTAGCTTCTCGAAACTTGACACAATAAAGTAGTTCTACATTCTATATCTAAGGTTTGTTTCCTCTTGATGTAGCCTAAAGCAGGGACTGGCGAATAACACTTATATTGAAAGGGGTTGCCAAACTTTCAAAAAACTAGAGTCTCCTGAAATCTCAACATATATTTTTTCATCCAATCTTCATGATACTTTCAAGTAATGATCAGTACACCATTCCCACTTGGATGCCCAAGTTTTGTTCTTCTAGGTTGAAGCATTCGTTTGCAGGAACAGTTTGAATTTTTAGGTTTCACTCTGTTTTCTCCTATATTGACAGATGCAGTTAGAACTTTAAATGAAACACGGTTTGTGCTAGCTACTTGAAACATGACACAATAAAGTAGTTCTACTTTCTATCCCTAAGGTTTGTTTCCTCTTGATGTAGCCTTCAGCACAGACTGGCGAATAACACTTACAATGAGAGGCGTTGTTAGGCTGCCAAAAAACTAGAGTCTCCTGAAATCTCAACACATATTTTTTTTCCGACCTTAATGATACTTTCAAGTAATGAGCAGTACACCAATCAAACTTGGATGCCCAAGTTTCGTTCTCCTAGGCTGATGCATTCGTTTGCAGTAACAGTTTGAATTTCTAGGTATCACTCTGTTTTCTCCTATATTGACAGATGCAGCTAGAACTCTAAATCAAACACGGTTTGTGCTAGCTTCTTGAAACTTGACACAATAAAGTAGTTCTACGTTCTATCTCTAAGGTTTGTTTCCTCTTGATGTAGCCTAAAGCAGGGACTGGCGAATAACACTTATATTGAAAGGGGTTGCCAAACTTTCAAAAAACTAGAGTCTCCTGAAATCTCAACATATATTTTTTCATCCAATCTTCATGATACATTCAAGTAATGATCAGTACACCATTCCCACTTGAATGCCCAAGTTTTGTTCTTCTAGGTTGAAGCATTCGTTTGCAGGAACAGTTTGAATTTTTAGGTTTCACTCTGTTTTCTCCTATATTGACAGATGCAGTTAGAACTTTAAATCAAACACGGTTTGTGCTAGCTACTTCAAACATGACACAATAAAGTAGTTCTACGTTCTATCCCTAAGGTTTGTTTCCTCTTGATGTAGCCTTCAGCACAGACTGGCGAATAACACTTACAATGAGATTCGTTGTTAGGCTGCCAAAAAACTAGAGTCTCCTGAAATCTCAACACATATTTTTTTTCCGACATTAATGATACTTTCAAGTAATGAGCAGTACACCAATCACACTTGGATGCCCAAGTTTTGTTCTCCTAGGTTGATGCATTCGTTTGCAGTAACAGTTTGAATTTCTAGGTTTCACTCTGTTTTCTAATATATTGACAGATGCAGCTAGAACTCTAAATCAAACACGGTTTGTGCTAGCTTCTTGAAACTTGACACAATGAAGTAGTTCTACGTTCTATCTCTAATGTTTGTTTCCTCTTGATGTAGCCTAAAGCAGGGACTGGCGAATAACACTTTTATTGAAAGGGGTTGCCAAACTTCGAAAAACTAGAGTCTTCTGAAATCTCAACATATATTTTTTCATCCAATCTTCATGATACTTTCAAGTAATGATCAGTACACCAATCCCACTTGGATGCTCAAGTTTCATTCTCCTACGTTGAAACAATCGTTTGCAGTAACAGTTTGAATTTTTAGGTTTCACTCTGTTTTCTCCTATATTGACAAATGTAGTTCAAACTCTAAATCATACACGGTTTGGGCTAGCTTCTTGAAACTTGACACAATAAAGTAGTTCTACGTTCTATCTCTAAGGTTTGTTTTTTCTTGATGTAGCCTAAAGCAGGGACTGGCGAATAACACTTATATTGAAAGGGGTTGCCAAACTTTCAAAAAACTAGAGTCTCCTGAAATCTCAACATATATCTTTTCATCCAATCTTCATGATACTTTCAAGTAATGATCAGTACACCATTCCCACTTGGATGCCCAAGTTTTGTTCTTCTAGGTTGAAGTATTCGTTTGCAGGATCAGTTTGAATTTTTAGGTTTCACTCTGTTTTCTCCTATATTGACAGATGCAGTTAGAACTTTAAATCAAACACGGTTTGTGCTAGCTACTTGAAACATGACACAATAAAGTAGTTCTACGTTCTATCCCTAAGGTTTGTTTCCTCTTGATGTAGCCTTAAGCAGAGACTGGCGAATAACACATTCAATGAAAGGCATTGTTAGGCTGCCAAAAAACTAGAGTCTCCTGAAATCTCATCATATATTTTTTCTTCCGACCTTCATGATACTTTCAAGTAATGAGCAGTGCACCAATCAAACTTGGATGCCCAAGTTTCTTCTCCTAGGTTGAAGCATTCGTTTGCAGGAACAGTTTGAATTTTTAGGTTTCACTCTGTTTTGTCCTATATTGACAGATGCAGTTCGAACTCTAAATCAAACACGGTTTGTGCTAGCTTCTTGAAACTTGACAAAATACTGTAGTTCTACGTTCTATCTCTAAGGTTTGTTTCCTCTTGATGTAGCCTAATGCAGGGATTGGCGAATAACACTTTTATTGAAAGGGGTTGCCAAACTTCCAAAAACTAGAGTCTTATGAAATCTCAACATATATTTTTTCATCCAATCTTCATGATACTTTCAAGTAATGATGAGTAAACCAATCCCACTTGGATGCTAAAGTTTCATTCTCCTACGTTGAAGCAATCGTTTGCAGTAACAGTTTGAATTTTTAGGTTTCACTCTGTTTTCTCCTATATTGACAAATGTAGTTCAAACTCTAAATCATACACGGTTTGGGCTAGCTTCTTGAAACTTGACACAATAAAGTAGTACTACGTTCTATCACTAAGGTTTGTTTCCTCTTGATGTAGCCTAAAGCAGGGACTGGCGAATAACACTTATATTTAAAGGGGTTGCCAAACTTTCAAAAAACTAGAGTCTCCTGAAATCTCAACATATATTTTTTCATCCAATCTTCATGATACTTTCAAGTAATGATCAGTACACCATTCCCACTTGGATGCCCAAGTTTTGTTCTTCTAGGTTGAAGCATTCGTTTGCAGGAACAGTTTGAATTTTTAGGTTTCACTCTGTTTTCTCCTATAATGACAGATGCAGTTAGAACTTTAAATCAAACACGGTTTGTGCTAGCTACTTGAAACATGACACAATAAAGTGGTTCTACGCTCTATCTCTAAGGTTTGTTTCCTCTTGATGTATCCTTCAGCACAGACTGGCGAATAACACTTACAATGAGAGGCATTGTTAGGCTGCCAAAAAAATAGAGTCTCCTGAAATCTCAATACATACTTTTTTCCGACCTTAATGATACTTTCAAGTAATGATCAGTACACCAATCAAACTTGGATGCCCAAGTTTCGTTCTCCTAGGTTGATGCATTCGTTTGCAGTAACAGTTTGAATTTCTAGGTTTCACTCTGTTTTCTCCTATATTGACAGATGCAGCTAGAACTCTAAATCAAACACGGTTTGTGTAGCTTCTCGAAACCTGACACAATAAAGTAGTTCTACATTCTATCCCTAAGGTTTGTTTCCTCTTGATGTAGCCTTCAGCACAGACTGGAGAATAACACTTACAATGAGAGGCGTTGTTAGGCTGCCAAAAAACTAGAGTCTCCTGAAATCTCAACACATATTTTTTTCCGACCTTAATGATACTTTCAAGTAATGAGCAGTACACTAATCAAACTTGGATGCCCAAGTTTCGTTCTCCTAGGTTGATGCATTCGTTTGCAGTAACAGTTTGAATTTCTAGGTTTCACTCTGTTTTCTCCTATATTGGCAGATGCAGCTAGAACTCTAAATCAAACACGGTTTGTGCTAGCTTCTTGAAACTTGACACAATAAAGTAGTTCTACGTTCTATCTCTAAGGATTGTTTCCTCTTAATGTGGCCTAAAGCAGGGACTGGCGAATAACACTTATATTGAAAGGGGTTGCCAAACTTTCAAAAAACTAGAGTCTCCTGAAATCTCAACATACATTTTTTCATCCAATCTTCATGATACATTCAAGTAATGATCAGTACACCATTCCCACTTGGATGCCCAAGTTTTGTTCTTCTAGGATGAAGCATTCATATGCAGGAACAGTTTGAATTTTTAGGTTTCACTCTGTTTTCTCCTATATTGACAGATGCAGTTAGAACTTTAAATCAAACACGGTTTGTGCTAGCTACTTGAAGCATGACACAATAAAGTAGTTCTATGTTCTATCTCTAAGGTTTGTTTCCTCTTGATGTAGCCTTCAGCACAGACTGGCGAATAACACTTACAATGAGAGGCGTTTTTAGGCTGTCAAAAAACTAGAGTCTCCTGAAATCTCAACACATATTTTTTTTCCGACCTTAATGATACTTTCAAGTAATGAGCAGTACACCAATCAAACTTGGATGCCCAAGTTTCGTTCTCCTAGGTTGATGCATTCGTTTGCAGTAACAGTTTGAATTCTAGGTTTCACTCTGTTTTCTCCTATATTGACAGATGCAGCTAGAACTCTAAATCAAACACGGTTTGTGCTAGCTACTTGAAACATGACACAATAAAGTAGTTCTACGTTCTATCTCTAAGGTTTGTTTCCTCTTGATGTAGCCTTCAGCACAGACTGGCGAATAACACTTACAATGAAAGGCCTTTTTAGCCTGCCAAAAAACTAGAGTCTCCTGAAATCTCAACACATATTTTTTTTCCGACCTTAATGATACTTTCAAGTAATGAGCAGTACACCAATCAAACTTGGATGCCCAAGTTTCGTTCTCCTAAGTTGATGCATTCGTTTGCAGTAACAGTTTGAATTTCTAGGTTTCACTCTGTTTTCTCCTATATTGACAGATGCAGCTAGAACTCTAAATCAAACACAGTTTGTGCTAGCTTCTTGAAACTTGACACAATAAAGTAGTTCTACGTTCTATCTCTAAGGTTTGTTTCCTCTTGATGTAGCCTAAAGCAGGGACTGCTGAATAACACTTATATTGAAAGGGGTTGCCAAACTTTCAAAAAACTAGAGTCTCCTGAAATCTCAACATATATTTTTTCATCCAATCTTCATGATACTTTCAAGTAATGATCAGTACACCATTCCCACTTGGATGCCCAAGTTTTGTTCTTCTAGGTTGAAGCATTCGTTTGCAGGAACAGTTTGAATTTTTAGGATTCACTCTGTTTTCTCCTATATTGACAAATGTAGTTCAAACTCTAAATCATACACGGTTTGGGCTAGCTTCTTGAAACTTGACACAATAAAGTAGTTCTACATTCTATCCCTAAGGTTTGTTTCCTCTTGATGTAGCCTTAAGCAGAGACTGGCGAATAACACATTCAATGAAAGGCGTTGTTAGGCTGCTAAAAAACTACAGTCTCCTGAAATCTCATCATATATTTTTTCTTCCGATCTTCATGATACTTTCAAGTAATGAGCAGTGCACCAATCAAACTTGGATGCCCAAGTTTCGTTCTCCTAGGTTGAAGCATTCGTTTGCAGGAACAGTTTGAATTTTTAGGTTTCACTCTGTTTTGTCCTATATTGACAGATGCAGTTCGAACTCTAAATCAAACACGGTTTTTGCTAGCTTCTTGAAACTTGACAAAATACTGTAGTTCTACGTTCTATCTCTAAGGTTTGTTTCCTCTTGATTAGCCTAATGCAGGGATTGGTGAATAACACTTTTATTGAAAGGGGTTGCCAAACTTCCAAAAACTAGAGTCTTCTGAAATCTCAACATATATTTTTTCATCCAATCTTCATGATACTTTCAAGTAATGATCAGTACACCAATCCCACTTGGATGCTCAAGTTTCATTCTCCTACGTTGAAGCAATCGTTTGCAGTAACAGTTTGAATTTTTAGGTTTCACTCTGTTTTCTCCTATATTGACAAATGTAGTTCAAACTCTAAATCATACACGGTTTGGGCTAGCTTCTCGAAACTTGACACAATAAAGTAGTTCTACGTTCTATCTCTAAGGTTTGTTTCCTTTTGATGTAGCCTAGAGCAGGGACTGGCCAATAACACTTATATTGAAAGGGGTTGCCAAACTTTCAAAAAACTAGAGTCTCCTGAAATCTCAACATATATTTTTTCATCCAATCTTCATGATACTTTCAAGTAATGATCAGTACACCATTCCCACTTGGATGCCCAAGTTTTGTTCTTCTAGGTTGAAGCATTCGTTTGCAGGAACAGTTTGAATTTTTAGGTTTCACTCTGTTTTCTCCTATATTGACAGATGCAGTTAGAACTTTAAATCAAACACGGTTTGTGCTAGCTACTTTAAACATGACACAATAAAGTAGTTCTACGTTCTATCCCTAAGGTTTGTTTCCTCTTGATGTAGCCTTAAGCAGAGACTGGCGAATAACACATTCAATGAAAGGCATTGTTAGGCTGCCAAAAAACTACAGTCTCCTGAAATCTCATCATATATTTTTTCTTCCGACCTTCATGATACTTTCAAGTAATGAGCAGTGCACCAATCAAACTTGGATGTCCAAGTTTCTTCTCCTAGGTTGAAGCATTCGTTTGCAGGAACAGTTTGAATTTTTAGGTTTCACTCTGTTTTGTCCTATATTGACAGATGCAGTTCGAACTCTAAATCAAACACGGTTTGTGCTAGCTTCTTGAAACTTGACAAAATACTGTAGTTCTACGTTCTATCTCTAAGGTTTGTTTCCTCTTGATGTAGCCTAATGCAGGGATTGGCGAATAACACTTTTATTGAAAGGGGTTGCCAAACTTCCAAAAACTAGAGTCTTCTGAAATCTCAACATATATTTTTTCATCCAATCTTCATGATACTTTCAAGTAATGATCAGTACACCAATCCCACTTGGATGCTCAAGTTTCATTCTCCTACGTTGAAGCAATCGTTTGCAGTAACAGTTTGAATTTTTAGGTTTCATCTGTTTTCTCCTATATTGACAAATGTAGTTCAAACTCTAATTCATACACGGTTTGGCCTAGCTTCTTGAAACTTGACACAATAAAGTAGTACTACCTTCTATCACTAAGATTTGTTTCCTCTTGATGTAGCCTAAAGCAGGGACTGGCGAATAACACTTATATTGAAAGGGGTTGCCAAACTTTCAAAAAACTAGAGTCTCCTGAAATCTCAACATATATTTTTTCATCCAATCTTCATGATACATTCAAGTAATGATCAGTACACCATTCCCACTTGGATGCCCAAGTTTTGTTCTTCTAGGATGAAGCATTCGTATGCAGGAACAGTTTGAATTTTTAGGTTTCACTCTGTTTTCTCCTATATTGACAGATGCAGTTAGAACTTTAAATCAAACACGGTTTGTGCTAGCTACTTGAAACATGACACAATAAAGTAGTTCTACGTTCTATCTCTAACGTTTGTTTTCTCTTGATGTAGCCTTCAGCACAGACTGGCGAATAACACTTACAATGAGAGGCGTTGTTAGGCTGCCAAAATCTAGAGTCTCCTGAAATCTCAACACATATTTTTTTTCCGACCTTAATGATACTTTCAAGTAATGAGCAGTACACCAATCAAACTTGGATGCCCAAGTTTCGTTCTCCTAGGTTGATGCATTCGTTTGCAGTAACAGTTTGAATTCTAGGTTTCACTCTGTTTTCTCCTATATTGACAGATGCAGCTAGAACTCTAAATCAAACACGGTTTGTGCTAGCTACTTGAAACATGACACAATAAAGTAGTTCTACGTTCTATCTCTAAGGTTTGTTTCCTCTTGATGTAGCCTTCAGAACAGACTGGCGAATAACACTTACAATGAAAGGCGTTGTAAGCCTGCCAAAAAACTAGAGTCTCCTGAAATCTCAACACATATTTTTTTTCCGAACTTAATGATATTTTCAAGTAATCAGCAGTACACCAATCAAACTTGGATGCCCAAGTTTCGTTCTCCTAGGTTGATGCATTCGTTTGCAGTAAAAGTTTGAATTTCTAGGTTTCACTCTGTTTTCTCCTATATTGACAGATGCAGCTAGAACTCTAAATCAAACACGGTTTGTGCTAGCTTCTTGAAACTTGACACAATAAAGTAGTTGTACGTTCTATCTCTAAGGTTTGTTTCCTCTTGATGTAGCCTAAAGCAGGGACTGCTGAATAACACTTATATTGAAAGGGGTTGCCAAACTTTCAAAAAATTGAGTCTCCTGAAATCTCAACATATATTTTTTCATCCAATCTTCATGATACTTTCAAGTAATGATCAGTACACCATTCCCACTTGGATGCCCAAGTTTTGTTCTTCTAGGTTGAAGCATTCGTTTGCAGGAACAGTTTGAATTTTTAGGTTTCACTCTGTTTTCTCCTATATTGACAAATGTAGTTCAAACTCTAAATCATACACGGTTTGGGCTAGCTTCTTGAAACTTGACACAATAAAGTAGTTCTACATTCTATCCCTAAGGTTTGTTTCCTCTTGATGTAGCCTTAAGCAGAGACTGGCGAATAACACATTCAATGAAAGGCGTTGTTAGGCTGCCAAAAAACTACAGTCTCCTGAAATCTCATCATATATTTTTTCTTCCGATCTTCATGATACTTTCAAGTAATGAGCAGTGCACCAATCAAACTTGGATGCCCAAGTTTCGTTCTCCTAGGTTGAAGCATTCGTTTGCAGGAACAGTTTGAATTTTTAGGTTTCACTCTGTTTTGTCCTATATTGACAGATGCAGTTCGAACTCTAAATCAAACACGGTTTTTGCTAGCTTCTTGAAACTTGACAAAATACTGTAGTTCTACGTTCTATCTCTAAGGTTTATTTCCTCTTGATGTAGCCTAATGCAGGGATTGGCGAATAACACTTTTATTGAAAGGGGTTGCCAAACTTCCAAAAACTAGAGTCTTCTGAAATCTCAACATATATATTTTCATCCAATCTTCATGATACTTTCAAGTAATGATCAGTACACCAATCCCACTTGGATGCTCAAGTTTCATTCTCCTACGTTGAAACAATCGTTTGCAGTAACAGTTTGAATTTTTAGGTTTCACTCTGTTTTCTCCTATATTGACAAATGTAGTTCAAACTCTAAATCATACACGGTTTGGCCTGCTTCTCGAAACTTGACACAATAAAGTAGTTCTACGTTCTATCTCTAAGGTTTGTTTCCTCTTGATGTAGCCTTAAGCACAGACTGGCGAATAACACTTACATTGAAAGGCGTTGTTAGGCTGCCAAAATCTAGAGTCTCCTGAAATCTCAACACATATTTTTTTCCGACCTTAATGATACTTTCAAGTAATGAGCAGTACACCAATCAAACTTGGATGCCCAAGTTTCGTTCTCCTAGGTTGATGCATTCGTTTGCAGTAAGAGTTTGAATTTCTAGGTTTCACTCTGTTTTCTCCTATATTGACAGATGCAGGTAGAACTCTAAATCAAACACGGTTTGTGCTAGCTTCTTGAAACTTGACACAATAAATTAGTTCTACGTTCTATCTCTAAGGTTTGTTTCCTCTTGATGTAGCCTAAAGCAGGGACTGGCGAATAACACTTATATTGAAAGGGGTTGCCAACTTTCAAAAAACTAGAGTCTCCTGAAGTCTCAACATATATTTTTTCATCCAATCTTCATGATACTTTCAAGTAATGAGCAGTACACCAATCAAACTTGGATGCCCAAGTTTCGTTCTCCTAGGTTGATGCATTCGTTTGCAGTAACAGTTTGAATTTCTAGGTTTCACTCTGTTTTCTCCTATATTGACAGATGCAGTTAGAACTTTTAATCAAACACGGTTTGTGCTAGCTACTTGAAACATGACACAATAAAGTAGTTCTACGTTCTATCTCTAACGTTTGTTTCCTCTTGATGTAGCCTTCAGCACAGACTGGCGAATAACACTTAAAATGAGAGGCGTTGTTAGGCTGCCAAAAAACTAGAGTCTCCTGAAATCTCAACACATATTTTTTCCGACCTTAATGATACTTTCAAGTAATGAGCAGTACACCAATCAAACTTGGATGCCCAAGTTTCGTTCTCCTAGGTTGATGCATTCGTTTGCAGTAACAGTTTGAATTTCTAGGTTTCACTCTGTTTTCTCCTATATTGACAGATGCAGCTAGAACTCTAAATCAAACACGGTTTGTGCAAGCTTCTCGAAACTTGACACAATAAAGTAGTTCTACGTTCTATATCTAAGGTTTGTTTCCTCTTGATGTACCCTTCAGCACAGACTGGCGAATAAGACTTACAATGAAAGGCGTTGTTAGGCTGCCAAAAAACTAGAGTCTCCTGAAATCTCAACACATATTTTTTTTCCGACCTTAATGATACTTTCAAGTAATGAGCAGTACACCAATCAAACCTGGATGCCCAAGTTTCGTTCTCCTCGGTTGATGCATTCCTTTGCAGTAACAGTTTGAATTTCTAGGTTTCACTCTGTTTTCTCCTATATTGACAGATGCAGCTAGAACTCTAAATCAAACACGGTTTGTGCTAACTTCTTGAAACTTGACACAATAAAGTAGTTCTACGTTCTATCTCTAGAGATTGTTTCCTCTTGATGTAGCCTAAAGCAGGGACTGGCGAATAACACTTATATTGAAAGGGGTTGCCAAACTTTCAAAAAACTAGAGTCTCCTGAAATCTCAACATATATTTTTTCATCCAATCTTCATGATACTTTCAAGTAATGATCAGTACACCATTCCCACTTGGATGCCCAAGTTTTGTTCTTCTAGGTTGAAGCATTCGTTTGCAGGAACAGTTTGAATTTTTAGGTTTCACTCTGTTTTCTCCTATATTGACAAATGTAGTTCAAACTCTAAATCATACACGGTGTGGGCTAGCTTCTTGAAACTTGACACAATAAAGTAGTTCTACATTCTATCCCTAAGGTTTGTTTCCTCTTGATGTAGCCTTAAGCACAGACTGGCGAATAACACTTACAATGAAAGGCGTTGTTAGGCTGCCAAAATCTAGAGTCTCCTGAAATCTCAACACATATTTTTTTCCGACCTTAATGATACTTTCAAGTAATGAGCAGTACACCAATCAAACTTGGATGCCCAAGTTTCGTTCTCCTAGGTTGATGCATTCGTTTGCAGTAAGAGTTTGAATTTCTAGGTTTCACTCTGTTTTCTCCTATATTGACAGATGCAGCTAGAACTCTAAATCAAACACGGTTTGTGCTAGCTTCTTGAAACTTGACACAATAAAGTAGTTCTACGTTCTATCTCTAAGGTTTGTTTCCTCTTGATGTAGCCTAAAGCAGGGACTGGCGAATAACACTTATATGGAAAGGGGTTGCCAACTTTCAAAAAACTAGAGTCTCCTGAAGTCTCAACATATATTTTTTCATCCAATCTTCATGATACATTCAAGTAATGATCAGTACACCATTCCCACTTGGATGCCCAAGTTTTGTTCTTCTAGGATGAAGCATTCGTTTGCAGGAACAGTTTGAATTTTTAGGTTTCACTCTGTTTTCTCCTATATTGACAGATGCAGTTAGAACTTTAAATCAAACACGGTTTGTGCTAGCTACTTGAAACATGGCACAATAAAGTAGTTCTACGTTCTATCCCTAAGGTTTGTTTCCTCTTGATGTAGCCTTAAGCAGAGACTGGCGAATAACACATTCAATGAAATGCGTTGTTAGGCTGCCAAGAAACTACAGTCTCCTGAAATCTCATTATATATTTTTTCTTCCGACCTTCATGATACTTTCAAGTAATGAGCAGTGCACCAATCAATCTTGGATGCCCAAGTTTCGTTCTCCTAGGTTGAAGCATTCGTTTGCAGGAACAGTTTGAATTTTTAGGTTTCACTGTGTTTTGTTCTATATTGACAGATGCAGTTCGAACTCTAAATCAAACACGGTTTGTGCTAGCTTCTTGAAACTTGACAAAATACTGTAGTTCTACGTTCTATCTCTAAGGTTTGTTTCCTCTTGATGTAGCCTAATGCAGGGACTGGCGAATAACACTTTTATTGAAAGGGGTTGCCAAACTTCCAAAAACTAGAGTCTTCTGAAATCTCAACATATATTTTTTCATCCAATCTTCATGATACTTTCAAGTAATGATCAGTACACCAATCGAACTTGGATGCTCAAGTTTGATTCTCCTACGTTGAAGCATTCGTTTGCAGTAACAGTTTGAATTTTTAGGTTTCACTCTGTTTTCTCCTATATTGACAAATGTAGTTCAAACTCTAAATCATACACGGTTTGGGCTAGCTTCTTGAAACTTGACACAATAAAATTGTTCTACATTCTATCCCTAAGGTTTGTTTCCTCCTGATTTACCCTCAGCACAGACTGGCGAATAACACTTACAATGAAAAGCGTTGTTAGGCTGCCAAAAAACTAGAGTCTCCTGAAATCTCAACACATATTTTTTTTCCGACCTTAATGATACTTTCAAGTAATGAGCAGTACACCAATCAAACTTGGATGCCCAAGTTTCGTTCTCCTAGGTTGATGCATTCGTTTGCAGTAACAGTTTGAATTTCTAGGTTTCACTCTGTTTTCTCCTTTATTGACAGATGCAGCTAGAACTCTAAATCAAACACGGTTTGTGCTAGCTTCTCGAAACTTGACACAATAAAGTAGTTCTACTTTCTATCTCTAAGGTTTGTTTCCTCTTGATGTAGCCTAAAGCAGGGACTGGCGAATAACACTTTTATTGAAACTGGTTGCCAAACTTCCAAAAACTAGAGTCTTCTGAAATCTCAACATATATTTTTTCATCCAATCTTCATGATACTTTCAAGTAATGATCAGTACACCAATCCCACTTGGATGCTCCAGTTTCATTCTCCTACGTTGAAGCATTCGTTTGCAGTAACAGTTTGAATTTTTAGGTTTCACTCTGTTTTCTCCTATATTGACAAATGTAGTTCAAACTCTAAATCATACACGGTTTGAGCTAGCTTCTTGAAACTTGACACAATAAAGTAGTTCTACATTCTATCCCTAAGGTTTGTTTCCTCTTGATTTAGCCTTCAGCACAGACTTGCGAATAACACTTACAATGAAAGGCGTTGTTAGGCTGCCAAAATCTAGAGTCTCCTGAAATCTCAACACATATTTTTTTCCGACCTTAATGATACTTTGAAGTAATGAGCAGTACACCAATCAAACTTGGATGCCCAAGTTTCGTTCTCCTAGGTTGATGCATTCGTTTGCAGTAACAGTTTGAATTTCTAGGTTTCACTCTGTTTTATCCTATATTGACAGATGCAGCTAGAACTCTAAATCAAACACGGTTTGTGCTAGCTTCTTGAAACTTGACACAATAAAGTAGTTCTACGTTCTATCTCTAAGGTTTGTTTCCTCTTGATGTAGCCTAGAGCAGGGACTGGCGAATAACACTTATATTGAAAGGGGTTGCCAAACTTTCAAAAAACTAGAGTCTCCTGAAATCTCAACATATATTTTTTCATCCAATCTTCATGATACTTTCAAGTAATGATCAGTACACCATTCCCAATTGGATGCCCAAGTTTTGTTCTTCTAGGATGAAGCATTCGTTTGCAGGAACAGTTTGAATTTTTAGGTTTCACTCTGTTTTCTCCTATATTGACAGATGCAGTTAGAACTTTTAATCAAACACAGTTTGTGCTAGCTACTTGAAACATGACACAATAAAGTAGTTCTACGTTCTATCTCTAACGTTTGTTTCCTCTTGATGTAGCCTTCAGCACAGACTGGCGAATAACACTTACAATGAGAGGCGTTGTTAGGCTGCCAAAAAACTAGAGTCTCCTGAAATCTCAACACATATTTTTTCCGACCTTAATGATACTTTCAAGTAATGAGCAGTACACCAATCAAACTTGGATGCCCAAGTTTCGTTCTCCTAGGTTGATGCATTCGTTTGCAGTAACAGTTTGAATTTCTAATTTCACTCTGTTTTCTCCTATATTGACAGATGCAGCTAGAACTCTAAATCAAACACGGTTTGTGCAAGCTTCTCGAAACTTGACACAATAAAGTAGTTCTACGTTCTATATCTAAGGTTTGTTTCCTCTTGATGTAGCCTTCAGCACAGACTGGCGAATAACACTTACAATGAAAGGCGTTGTTAGGCTGCCAAAAAACTAGAGTCTCCTGAAATCTCAACACATATTTTTTTTCCGACCTTAATGATACTTTCAAGTAATGAGCAGTACACCAATCAAACTTGGATGCCCAAGTTTCGTTCTCCTAGGTTGATGCATTCGTTTGCAGTAACAGTTTAAATTTCTAGGTTTCACTGTGTTTTCTCCTATATTGACAGATACAGCTAGAACTCTAAATCAAACACGGTTTGTGGTAGCTTCTCGAAACTTGACACAATAAAGTAGTTCTACGTTCTATATCTAAGGTTTGTTTCCTCTTGATGTAGCCTTCAGCACAGACTGGCGAATAACACTTACAATGAAAGGGGTTGTTAGGCTGCCAAAAAACTAGAGTCTCCTGAAATCTCAACACATATTGTTTTTCCGACCTTAATGATACATTCAAGTAATGAGCAGTACACCAATCAAACTTGGATGCCCAAGTTTCGTTCTCCTAGGTTGATGCATTCGTTTGCAGTAACAGTTTGAATTTCTAGGTTTCACTCTGTTTTCTCCTATATTGACAGATGCAGCTAGAACTCTAAATCAAACACGGTTTATGCTAGCTTCTCGAAACTTGACACAATAAAGTAGTTCTACGTTCTATCTCTAAGGTTTGTTTCCTCTTGATGTAGCCTAAAGCAGGGACTGGCGAATAACCCTTATATTGAAAGGGGTTGCCAAACTTTCAAAAAACTAGAGTCTCCTGAAATCTCAACATATATTTTTTCATCCAATCTTCATGATACTTTCAAGTAATGATCAGTACACCATTCCCACTTGGATGCCCAAGTTTTGTTCTTCTACGTTGAAGCATTCGTTTGCTGGAACAGTTTGAATTTTTAGGTTTCACTCTGTTTTCTCCTATATTGACAAATGTAGTTCAAACTGTAAATCATACAGGGTTTGGGCTAGCTTCTTGAAACTTGACACAATAAAGTAGTTCTACATTCTATCCCTAAGGTTTGTTTCCTCTTGATGTAGCCTTCAGCACAGACTGGCGAATAACACTTACAATGAAAGGCATTGTTAGGCTGCCAAAATCTAGAGTCTCCTGAAATCTCAACACATATTTTTTTCCGACCTTAATGATACTTTCAAGTAATGAGCAGTACACCAATCAAACTTGGATGCCCAAGTTTTGTTCTCCTAGGTTGATGCATTCGTTTGCAGTAACAGTTTGAATTTCTAGGTTTCACTCTCTTTTCTCCTTTATTGACAGATGCAGCTAGAACTCTAAATCAAACACGGTTTGTGCTAGCTTCTTGAAACTTGACACAATAAAGTAGTTCTACATTCTATCTCTAAGGTTTGTTTCCTCTTGTTGTAGCCTAAAGCAGGGACTGGCGAATAACACTTATATTGAAAGGGGTTGCCAAACTTTCAAAAAACAAGAGTCTCCTGAAATCTCAACATATATTTTTTTCCGACCTTAATGATACTTTCAAGTAATGAGCAGTACACCAATCAAACTTGGATGCCCAAGTTTCGTTCTCCTAGGTTGATGCATTCGTTTTCAGTAACAGTTTGAATTTCTAGGTTTCACTCTGTTTTCTCCTATATTGACAGATGCAGCTAGAACTCTAAATCAAACACGGTTTGTGCTAGCTTCTTGAAACTTGACACAATAAAGAAGTTCTACGTTCTATCACTAAGGTTTGTTTCCTCTTGATGTAGCCTAAAGCAGGGACTGGCGAATAACACTTATATTGAAAGGGGTTGCCAAACGTTCAAAAAACTAGAGTCTCCTGAAATCTCAACATATATTTTTTCATCCAATCTTCATGATACATTCAAGTAATGATCACTACACCATTCCCACTTGGATGCCCAAGTTTTGTTCTTCTAGGTTGAAGCATTCGTTTGCAGGAACAGTTTGAATTTTTAGGTTTCACTCTGTTTTCTCCTGTATTGACAGATGCAGTTAGAACTTTAAATCAAACACGGTTTGTGCTAGCTTCTTGAAACTTGACACAATAAAGTAGTTCTATGTTCTATCTCTGAGGTTTGTTTCCTCTTGATGTAGCCTAAAGCAGGGACTGGCGAATAACACTTATATTGAAAGGGGTTGCCAAACTTTCAAAAAATTAGTGTCTCCTGAAATCTCAACATATATTTTTTCATCCAATCTTCATGATACATTCAAGTAATGATCAGTACTCCATTCCCACTTGGATGCCCAAGTTTTGTTCTTCTAGGTTGAAGCATTCATTTGCAGGAACAGTTTCAATTTTTAGGTTTCACTCTGGTTTCTCGTATATTGACAGATGCAGTCAGAACTTTAAATCAAACACGGTTTGTGCTAGCTACTTGAAACATGACACAATAAAGTTGTTCTACGTTCTATCCAGAAGGTTTGTTTCCTCTTGTAGCGTTAAGCAGAGACTGGCGAATAACACATTCAATGAAAGGCGTTGTTAGGCTGCCAAAAAACTACAGTCTCCTGAAATCTCATCATATATTTTTTCTTCCGACCTTCATGATACTTTCACGTAATGAGCATGCACCAATCAAACTTGGATGCCCAAGTTTCGATCTCCTAGGTAGAAGCATTCGTTTTCAGGAACAGTTTGAATTTTTAGGTTTCACTCTCTTTTGTCCTATATTGACAGATGCAGTTCGAACTCTAAATCAAACATGGTTTGTGCTAGCTTCTTGAAACTTGACAAAATATTGTAGTTCTACGTTCTATCTCTAAGGTTTATTTCCTCTTGATGTAGCCTAATGCAGGGACTGGCGAATAACAATTTTATTGAAAGGGGTTGCCAAACTTCCAAAAACTAGAGTCTTCTGAAATCTCAACATATATTTTTTCATCCAATCTTCATGATACTTTCAAGTAATGATCAGTACACCAATCCCACTTGGATGCTCAAGTTGCATTCTCCTACGTTGAAGCATTCGTTTGCAGTAACAGTTTGAATTTTTAGGTTTCACTCTGTTTTCTCCTATATTGACAAATGTAGTTCAAACTCTAAATCATACACGATTTGGGCTAGCTTCTTGAATCTTGACACAATAAAGTAGTTCTACATTCTATCCCTAAATTTTCTTTCCTCTTGTTGTAGCCTTCAGCACAGACTGGCGAATAACACTTACAATGAAAGGCATTGATAGGCTGCCAAAAAACTAGAGTCTCCTGAAATCTCAACACATATTTTTTTCCGACCTTAATGATACTTTCAAGTAATGAGCAGTACACCAATCAAACTTGGATGCCCAAGTTTCGTTTTCCTAGGTTGATGCATTCGTTTGCAGTAACAGTTTGAATTTCTAGGTTTCACTCTGTTTTCTCCTATATTGACAGATGCAGCTAGAACTCTAAATCAAACACGGTTTGTGCTAGCTTCTTGAAACTTGAAACAATAAAGTAGTTCTACGTTCTATCTCTAAGGTTTGTTTCCTCTTGATGTAGCCTAAAGCAGGGACTGGCGAATAACACTTATATTGAAAGGGGTTGCCAAACTTTCAAAAAACTAGAGTCTCCTGAAATCTCAACATATATTTTTTCATCCAATCTTCATGATACATTCAAGTAATGATCAGTACACCATTCCCACTTGGATGCCCAAGTTTTTTTCTTCTAGGTTGAAGCATTCGTTTGCAGGAACAGTTTGAATTTTTAGGTTTCACTGTGTTTTCTCCTATATTGACAGATGAGGTTAGAACTTTAAATCAAACACGGTTTGTGCTAGCTACTTGAAACATGACACAATAAAGTAGTTCTACGTTCTATCTCTAAGGTTTGTTTCCTCTTGATTTAGCCTTCAGCACAGACTGGCGAATAACACTTACAATGAGAGTCCTTGTTAGGCTGCCAAAAAACTAGAGTCTCCTGAAATCTCAACACTTATTTTTTTCCGACCTTAATGATACTTTCAAGTAATGAGCAGTACACCAATCAAACTTGGATGCCCAAGTTTCGTTCTCCTAGGTTGATGCATTTGTTTGCAGTAACAGTTTGAATTTCTAGGTTTCACTTTGTTTTCTCCTATATTGAGAGATGCAGCTAGAACTCTAAATCAAACACGGTTTGTGCTAGCTTCTCGAAACTTGACACAATAAAGTAGTTCTACGTTCTATATCTAAGGTTTGTTTCCTCTTGATGTAGCCTGAAGCAGGGACTGGCGAATAACACTTTTATTGAAAGGGGTTTCCAAACTTTCACAAAACTAGAGTCTCCTGAAATCTCAACATATATTTTTTCATCCAATCTTCATGATACATTCAAGTAATGATCACTACACCATTCCCACTTGGATGCCCAAGTTTTGTTCTTCTAGGTTGAAGCATTCGTTTGCAGGAACAGTTTGAATTTTTAGGTTTCACTCTGTTTTCTCCTATATTGACAGATGCAGTTAGAACTTTAAATCAAACACGGTTTGTGCTAGCTACTTGAAACATGACACAATAAAGTAGTTCTACGTTCTATCCCTAAAGTTTGTTTCCTCTTGATGTAGCCTTAAGCAGAGACTGGCGAATAACACATTCAATGAAAGGCGTTGTTAGGCTGCCAAAAAATTACAGTCTCCTGAAATCTCATCATAATTTTTTTTCCGACCTTCATGATACTTTCAAGTAATGAGCAGTGCACCAATCAAACTTGGATGCCCAAGTTTCGTTCTCCTAGGTTGAAGCATTCGTTTGCAGGAACAGTTTGAATTTTTAGGTTTCAATCTGTTTTGTCCTATATTGACAGATGCAGTTCGAACTCTAAATCAAACACGGTTTGTGCTAGCTTCTTAAAACTTGACAAAATACTGTAGTTCTACGTTCGATCTCTAAGGTTTGTTTCCTCTTCATGTAGCCTAATGGAGGGACTGGCGAATAACACTTTTATTGAAAGGGGTTGCCAAACTTCCAAAAATTCGAGTCTTCTGAAATCTCAACATATATTTTTTCATCCAATCTTCATGATACTTTCAAGTAATGATCAGTACACCAATCCCACTTGGATGCTCAAGTTTCCTTCTCCTACGTTGAAGCATTCGTTTGCATTAACAGTTTGAATTTTTAGGTTTCACTCTGTTTTCTCCTATATTGACAAATGTAGTTCAAACTCTAAATCATACACGGTTTGGGCTAGCTTCTTGAAACTTGACACAATAAAGTAGTTCTGCATTCTATCCCTAAGGTTTGTTTCTTCTTGATGTAGCCTTCAGCACAGACTGGCGAATAACACTTACAATGAAAGGCGTTGTTAGGCTGCCAAAGAACTAGAGTCTCATGAAATCTCAACACATATTTTTTTTTCCGACCTTAATGATACTTTCAAGTAATGAGCAGTACACCAATCAAACTTGGATGCCCAAGTTTCGTTCTCCTAGGTTGATGCATTCGTTTGCAGTAACAGTTTGAATTTCTAGGTTTCACTCTGTTTTCTCCTATATTGACAGATGCAGCTAGAACTCTAAATCAAACACGGTTTGTGCTAGCTTCTCGAAACTTGACACAATAAAGTAGTTCTACGTTCTATCTCTAAGGTTTGTTTCCTCTTGATGTAGCCTAAAGCAGGGACTGGCGAATAACACTTATATTGAAAGGGGTTGCCAAACTTTCAAAAAACTAGAGTCTCCTGAAATCTCAACATATATTTTTTCATCCAATCTTCATGATACTTTCAAGTAATGATCAGTACACCATTCCCACTTGGATGCCCAAGTTTTGTTCTTCTAGGTTGAAGCATTCGTTTGCATTAACAGTTTGAATTTTTAGGTTTCACTCTGTTTTCTCCTATATTGACAAATGTAGTTCAAACTTTAAATCATACACGGTTTGGGCTAGCTTCTTGAAACTTGACACAATAAAGTAGTTCTACATTCTATCCCTAAGTTTTGTTTCTTCTTGATGTAGCCTTCAGCACAGACTGGCGAATAACACTTACAATGAAAGGCGTTGTTAGGCTGCCAAAGAACTAGAGTCTCCTGAAATCTCAACACATATTTTTTTTCCGACCTTAATGATACTTTCAAGTACTGAGCAGTACACCAATCAAACTTGGATGCCCAAGTTTCGTTCTCCTAGGTTGGTGCATTCGTTTGCAGTAACAGTTTGAATTTCTAGGTTTCACTCTGTTTTCTAATATATTGACAGATGCAGCTAGAACTCTAAATCAAACACGGTTTGTGCTAGCTTCTCGAAACTTGACACAATATAGTAGTTCTACGTTCTATCTCTAAGGTTTGTTTCCTCTTGATGTAGCCTAAAGCAGGGACTGGCGAATAACACTTATATTGAAAGGGGTTGCAAACGTTCAAAAAACTAGAGTCTAATGAAATCTCAACATATATTTTTTCATCCAATCTTCATGATACATTCAAGTAATGATCACTACACCATTCCCACTTGGATGCCCAAGTTTTGTTCTTCTAGGTTGAAGCATTCGTTTCCAGGAAGAGTTTCAATTTTTAGGTTTCACTCTGGTTTCTCCTATATTGACAGATGCAGTCAGAACTTTAAATCAAACACGGTTTGTGCTAGCTACTTGAAACATGACACAATAAACTTGTTCTACGTTCTATCCCTAAGGTTTGTTTCCTCTTGTAGCCTTAAGCAGAGACTGGCGAATAACACATTCAATGAAAGGCGTTGTTAGGCTGCCAAAAAACTACAGTCTCCTGAAATCTCATCATATATTTTTTCTTCCGACCTTCATGATACTTTCACGTAATGAGCATGCACCAATCAAACTTGGATGCCCAAGTTTTGTTCTCCTAGGTAGAAGCATTCGTTTTCAGGAACAGTTTGAATTTTTAGGTTTCACTCTCTTTTGTCCTATATTGACAGATGCAGTTCGAACTCTAAATCAAACATGGTTTGTGCTAGCTTCTTGAAACTTGACAAAATATTGTAGTTCTACGTTCTATCTCTAAGGTTTGTTTCCTCTTGATGTAGCCTAATGCAGGGACTGGCGAATAACAATTTTATTGAAAGGGGTTGCCAAACTTCCAAAAACTAGAGTCTTCTGAAATCTCAACATATATTTTTTCATCCAATCTTCATGATACTTTCAAGTAATGATCAGTACACCAATCCCACTTGGATGCTCAAGTTTCATTCTCCTACGTTGAAGCATTCGTTTGCAGTAACAGTTTGAATTTTTAGGTTTCACTCTGTTTTCTCCTATATTGACAAATGTAGTTCAAACTCTAAATCATACACGGTTTGGGCTAGCTTCTTTAATCTTGACACAATAAAGAAGTTCTACATTCTATCCCTAAGGTTTGTTTCCTCTTGATGTAGCCTTCAGCACAGACTGGCGAATAACACTTACAATGAAAGGCGTTGTTAGGCTGCCAAAAAACTAGAGTCTCCTGAAATCTCAACACATATTTTTTTCCGACCTTAATGATACTTTCAAGTAATGAGCAGTACACCAATCAAACTTGGATGCCCAAGTTTCGTTCTCCTAGGTTGATGCATTCGTTTGCAGTAACAGTTTGAATTTCTAGGTTTCACTCTGTTTTCTCCTATATTGACAGATGCAGCTAGAACTCTAAATCAAACACGGTTTGTGCTAGCTTCTCGAAACTTGACACAATAAAGTAGTTCTACGTTCTATCTCTAAGGTTTGTTTCCTCTTGATGTAGCCTAAAGCAGGGACTGGCGAATAACACTTATATTGAAAGGGGTTGCCAAACTTTCAAAAAACTAGAGTCTCCTGAAATCTCAACATATATTTTTTCATCCAATCTTCATGATACATTCAAGTAATGATCAGTACACCATTCCCACTTGGATGCCCAAGTTTTGTTCTTCTAGGTTGAAGCATTCGTTTGCAGGAACAGTTTGAATTTTTAGGTTTCACTCTGTTTTCTCCTATATTGACAGATGAGGTTAGAACTTTAAATCAAACACGGTTTGTGCTAGCTACTTGAAACATGACACAATAAAGTGGTTCTACGTTCTATATCTAAGGTTTGTTTCCTCTTGATGTAGCCTGAAGCAGGGACTGGCGAATAACACTTATATTGAAAGGGGTTGCCAAACTTTCACAAAACTAGAGTCTCCTGAAATCTCAACATATATTTTTTCATCCAATCTTCATGATACATTCAAGTAATGATCACTACACCATTCCCACTTGGATGCCCAAGTTTTGTTCTTCTAGGTTGAAGCATTCGTTTGCAGGAACAGTTTGAATTTTTAGGTTTCACTCTGTTTTCTCCTATATTGACAGATTCAGTTAGAACTTTACATCAAACACGGTTTGTGCTAGCTTCTTTAAACTTGACACAATAAAGTAGTTCTACGTTCTATCTCTGAGGTTTGTTTCCTCTTGATGTAGCCTAAAGCAGGGACTGGCGAATAACACTTATATTGAAAGGGGTTGCCAAACTTTCAAAAAACTAGTGTCTTCTGAAATCTCAACATATATTTTTTCATCCAATCTTCATGATACATTCAAGTAATGATCAGTACTCCATTCCCACTTGGATGCCCAAGTTTGGTTCTTCTATGTTGAAGCATTCGTTTGCAGGAACAGTTTCAATTTTTAGGTTTCACTCTGGTTTCTCCTATATTGACAGATGCAGTCAGAACTTTAAATCAAACACGGTTTGTGCTAGCTACTTGAAACATGACACAATAAAGTTGTTCTACGTTCTATCCCTAAGGTTTGTTTCCTCTTGTAGCCTTAAGCAGAGACTGGTGAATAACACATTCAATGAAAGGCGTTGTTAGGCTGCCAAAAAACTACAGTCTCCTGAAATCTCATCATATATTTTTTCTTCCGACCTTCATGATACTTTCACGTAATGAGCATGCACCAATCAAACTTGGATGCCCAAGTTTCGTTCTCCTAGGTTGAAGCATTCGTATTCAGGAACAGGTTGAATTTTTAGGTTTCACTCTCTTTTGTCCTATATTGACAGATGCAGTTCGAACTCTAAATCAAACACGGTTTGTGCTAGCTTCTTGAAACTTGACAAAATATTGTAGTTCTACGTTCTATCTCTAAGGTTTGTTTCCTCTTGATGTAGCCTAATGCAGGGACTGGCGAATAACACTTTTATTGAAAGGGGTTGCCAAACGTTCAAAAACTAGAGTCTTCTGAAATCTCAACATATATTTTTTCATCCAATCTTCATGATACATTCAAGTAATGATCAGTAAACCATTCCCACTTGGATGCCCAAGTTTTGTTCTTCTAGGATGAAGCATTTTTTGCAGGAACAGTTTGAATTTTTAGGTTTCACTCTGTATTCTCCTATATTGACAAATGTAGTTCAAACTCTAAACCATACACGGTTTGGGCTAGCTTCTTGAAACTTGACACAATAAAGTAGTTCTGCATTCTATCCCTAAGGTTTGTTTACTCTTTATGTAGCCTTCACCACAGACTGGCGAATAACACTTACAATGAAAGGCGTTGTTAGGCTGCCAAAACCTAGAGTCTCCTGAAATCTCAACACATATTTTTTTTCCGACCTTAATGATACTTTCAAGTAATGAGCAGTACACCAATCAAACTTGGATGCCCAAGTTTCGTTCTCCTAGGTTGATGCATTCATTTGCAGTAACAGTTTGAATTTCTAGGTTTCACTCTGTTTTCTCCTATATTGACAGATGCAGCTAGAATTCTAAATCAAACACGGTTTGTGCTAGCTTCTTGAAACTTGACACAATAAAGTAGTTCTACGTTCTATCTCTAAGGTTTGTTTCCTCTTGATGTAGCCTAAAGCAGGGACTGGCGAATAACACTTATCTTGAAAGGGGTTGCCAAACTTTCAAAAAACTAGAGTCTCCTGAAATCTCAACATATATTTTTTCATCCAATCTTCATGATACATTCAAGTAATGATCAGTACACCATTCCCACTTGGATGCCCAAGTTTTGTTCTTCTAGGATAAAGCATTCGTTTGCAGGAACAGTTTGAATTTTTAGGTTTCACTCTGTTTTGTCCTATATTGACAGATGCAGTTAGAACTTTAAATCAAACACGGTTTGTGCTAGCTACTTCAAACATGACACAATAAAGTAGTTCTACGTTCTATCTCTAAGGTTTGTTTCCTCTTGATGTAGCCTTCAGCACAGACTGGCGAATAACACTTACAATGGGAGGCGTTGTTAGGTTGCCAAAAAACTAGAGTCTCCTGAAATCTCAACACATATTTATTTTTCCGACCTTAATGATACTTTCAAGTAATGAGCAGTACACCAATCAAACTTGGATGCCCAAGTTTTGTTCTCCTAGGTTGATGCATTCGTTTGCAGTAACAGTTTGAATTTCTAGGTTTCACTCTGTTTTCTCCTATATTGACAGATGCAGCTAGAACTCTAAATCAAACACGGTTTGTGCTAGCTTCTCGAAACTTGACACAATAAAGTAGTTCTACGTTCTATCTCTAAGGTTTGTTTCCTCTTGATGTAGCCTAAAGCAGGGACTGGCGAATAACACTTTTATTGAAAGGGGTTGCCAAACTTCCAAAAACTAGAGTCTTCTGAAATCTCAACATATATTTTTTCATCCAATCTTCATGATACTTTCAAGTAATGATCAGTACACCAATCCCACTTGGATGCTCAAGTTTCATTCTCCTACGTTGAAGCATTCGTTTGCAGTAACAGTTTGAATTTTTAGGTTTCACTCTGTTTTCTCCTATATTGACAGATGCAGCTAGAACTCTAAATCAAACACGGTTTGTGCTAGCTTCTTGAAACTTGACAAAATACTGTAGTTCTACGTTCTATCTCTAAGCTTTGTTTCCTCTTCATGTAGCCTAATGGAGGGACTGGCGAATAACACTTTTATTGAAAGGGGTTGCCAAACTTCCAAAAACAAGAGTCTTCTGAAATCTCAACATATATTTTTTCATCCAATCTTCATGATACTTTCAAGTAATGATCAGTACACCAATCCCACTTGGATGCTCAAGTTTCATTCTCCTACGTTGAAGCATTCGTTTGCAGTAACAGTTTGAATTTTTAGGTTTCACTCTGTTTTCTCCTATATTGACAAATGTAGTTCAAACTCTAAATCATACACGGATTGGGCTAGCTTCTTGAAACTTGACACAATAAAGTAGTTCTACATTCTATCCCTAAGGTTTGTTTCCTCTTGATGTAGCCTTCAGCACAGACTGGCGAATAACACTTACAATGAAAGGCGTTGTTAGGCTGCCAAAAAACTAGAGTCTCCTGAAATCTCAACACATATTTTTTTCCGACCTTAATGATACTTTCAAGTAATGAGCAGTACACCAATCAAACTTGGATGCCCAAGTTTCGTTCTCCTAGGTTGATGCATTCGTTTGCAGTAACAGTTTGAATTTCTAGGTTTCACTCTGTTTTCTCCTATATTGACAGATGCAGCTAGAACTCTAAATCAAACACGGTTTGTGCTAGCTTCTTAAAACTTGACACAATAAAGTAGGTCTACGTTCTATCTCTAAGGTTTGTTTCCTCTTGATGTATCCTAAAGCAGGGACTGGCGAATAACACTTATATTGAAAGGGGTTGCCAAACTTTCAAAAAACTAGAGTCTCCTGAAATCTCAACATATATTTTTTCATCCAATCTTCATGATACATTCAAGTAATGATCAGTACACCATACCCACTTGGATGCCCTAGATTTGTTCTTCTAGGATGAAGCATTCATTTGCAGGAACAGTTTGAATTTTTAGGTTTCACTCTGTTTTCTCCTATATTGACAGATGCATTTAGAATTTTAAATCAAACACGGTTTGTGCTAGCTACTTGAAACATGACACAATAAAGTAGTTCTATGTTGTATCTCTAAGGTTTGTTTCCTCTTGATGTAGCCTTCAGCACAGACTGGCGAATAACACTTACAATGAGAGGCGTTGTTAGGCTGCCAAAAAACTAGAGTCTCCTGAAATCTCAACACATATTTTTTTTCCGACCTTAATGATACTTTCAAGTAATGAGCAGTACACCAATCAAACTTGGATGCCCAAGTTTCGTTCTCCTAGGTTGATGCATTCGTTTGCAGTAACAGTTTGAATTTCTAGGTTTCACTCTGTTTTCTCCTATATTGAATGATGCAGCTAGAACTCTAAATCAAACACGGTTTGTGCTAGCTTCTCGAAACTTGACACAATAAAGTAGTTCTACGTTCTATCTCTAAGGTTTATTTCCTCTTGATGTAGCCTTCAGCACAGACTGGCGAATAACACTTACAATGAAAGGCGTTGCTAGGCTGCCAAAAAACTAGAATCTCCTGAAATCTCAACACATATTTTTTTTCCGACCTTAATGATACTTTCAAGTAATGAGCAGTACAACAATCAAATTGGATGCCCAAGTTTCGTTCTCCTAGGTTGATGCATTTGTTTGCAGTAACAGTTTGAATTTCTAGGTTTCACTCTGTTTTCTCCTATATTGACAGAGGCAGCTAGAACTCTAAATCAAACACGGTTTGTGCAAGCTTCTTGAAACTTGACACAATAAAGTAGTTCTACGTTCTATCTCTAAAGTTTGTTTCCTCTTGATGTAGCCTAAAGCAGGGACTGGCGAATAACACTTTTATTGAAATGGGTTGCCAAACTTTCAAAAAACTAGAGTCTCCTGAAATCTCAACATATATTTTTTCATCCAATCTTCATGATACTTTCAAGTAATGATCAGTACACCATTCCCACTTGGATGCCCAAGTTTTGTTCTTCTAGGTTGAAGCATTCGTTTGCAGGAACAGTTTGAATTTTTAGGTTTCACTCTGTTTTCTCCTATATTGACAGATGCAGTTAGAACTCTAAATCAAAAACGGTTTGTGCTAGCTACTTGAAACATGACACAATAAAGTAGTTCTAAGTTCTATCTCTAAGGTTTGTTTCCTCATGATGTAGCCTTGAGCACAGACTGGCGAATAACACTTACAATGAAAGGTGTTGTTAGGCTGCCAAAAAACTAGAGTCTCCTGAAATCTCAACACATATTTTTTTCCGACCTTAATGATACTTTCAAGTAATGAGCAGTACACAAAGCAAACTTGGATGCCCAAGTTTCGTTCTCCTAGGTTGATGCATTCGTTTGCAGTAACAGTTTGAATTTCTAGGTTTCACTCTGTTTTCTCCTATATTGACAGATGCAGCTAGAACTCTAAATCAAACACGGATTGTGCTAGCTTCTTGAAACTTGACACAATAAAGTAGTTCTACATTCTATCTCTAAGGTTTGTTTCCTCTTGATGTAGCCTAATGCAGGGACTGGCGAATAACACTTATGTTGAAAGGGGTTGCCAAACTTTCAAAAAACTAGAGTCTCCTGAACTCTCAACATATATTTTTTCATCCAATCTTCATGATACATTCAAGTAATGATCAGTACACCATTCCCACTTGGATGCCCAAGTTTTGTTCTTCTAGGTTGAAGCATTCGTTTGCAGGAAGAGTTTGAATTTTTAGGTTTCACTCTGGTTTCTCCTATATTGACAGATGCAGTTAGAACTTTGAATCAAACACGGTTTGTGCTAGCTACTTGAAACATGACACAATAAAGTAGTTCTACGTTCTATCCCTAAGGTTTGTTTCCTCTTGATGTAGCCTTAAGCAGAGACTGGCGAATAACACATTCAATGAAAGGCGTTGTTAGGCTGAAAAAAAACTACAGTCTCCTGAAATCTCATCATATATTTTTTCTTACGACCTTCATGATACTTTCAAGTAATGAGCAGTGCACCAATCAAACTTGGATGCCCAAGTTTCGTTCTCCTAGGTTGAAGCATTCGTTTGCAGGAACAGTTTGAATTTTTAGGTTTCACTCTGTTTTGTCCTATATTGACAGATGCAGTTCGAACTCTAAATCAAACACGGTTTGTGCTAGCTTCTTGAAACTTGACAAAATATTGTAGTTCTACGTTCTATCTCTAAGGTATGTTTCCTCTTCATGTAGCCTAATGGAGGGACTGGCGAATAACACTTTTATTGAAACGGGTTACCAAACTTCCAAAAACTGGAGTCTTCTGAAATCTCAACATATATTTTTTCATCCAATCTTCATGATACATTCAAGTAATGATCAGTACACCATTCCCACTTCGATGCCCAAGTTTTGTTCTTCTAGGATGAAGCATTCGTTTGCAGGAACAGTTTGAATTTTTAGGTTTCACTCTGCTTTCTCCTATATTGACAGATGCAGTTAGAACTTTAAATCAAACACGGTTTGTGCTAGCTACTTGAAACATGACACAATAAAGTAGTTCTACGTTCTATCTCTAAGGTTTGTTTCCTCTTGATGTAGCCTAAAGCAGGGACTGGCGAATAACACTTACAATGGAAGGCGTTGTTAGGCTGCCAAAAAACTACAGTCTCCTGAAATCTCAACACATATTTTTTTTCCGACCTTAATGATACTTTCAAGTAATGAGCAGTACACCAATCAAACTTGGATGCCCAAGTTTCGTTCTCCTAGGTTGATGCATTCGATTGCAGTAACAGTTTGAATTTCTAGGTTTCACTCTATTTTCTCCTATATTGACAGATGCAGCTAGAACTCTAAATCAAACACGGTTTGTGCTAGCTTCTTGAAACTTGACACAATAAAGTAGTTCTACGTTCTATATCTAAGGTTTGTTTCCTTTTGATGTAGCCTTCAGCACAGACTGGCGAATAACACGTACAATGAAAGGCTTTGTTAGGCTGCCAAAAAACTAGAGTCTCCTGAAATCTCAACACATATTTTTTTTCCGACCTTCATGATACTTTCAAGTAATGATCAGTACACCATGCCCACTTCGATGCCCAAGTTTTGTTCTTCTAGGATGAAGCATTCGGTTTGTGCTAGCTTCTTGAAACTTGACAAAATACTGTAGTTCTACGTTCTATCTCTAAGGTTTGTTTCCTATTCATGTAGCCTATTGGAGGGACTGGCGAATAACACTTTTATTGAAAGGGGTTACCAAACTTCCAAAAACTGGAGTCTTCTGAAATCTCAACATATATTTTTTCATCCAATCTTCATGATACATTCAAGTAATGATCAGTACACCATTCCCACTTCGATGCCCAAGTTTTGTTCTTCTAGGATGAAGCATTCGTTTGCAGGAACAGTTTGAATTTTTAGGTTTCACTCTGCTTTCTCCTATATTGACAGATGCAGTTAGAACTTTAAATCAAACACGGTTTGTGCTAGCTACTTGAAACATGACACAATAAAGTAGTTCTACGTTCTATCTCTAAGGTTTGTTTCCTCTTGATGTAGCCTTCAGCACAGACTGGCGAATAACACATTCAATGAAAGGCGTTGTTAGGCTGCCAAAAAACTACAGTCTCCTGAAATCTCATCATATATTTTTTCTTCCGACCTTCATGATACTTTCAAGTAATGAGCAGTGCACCAATCAAACTTGGATGCCCAAGTTTCGTTCTCCTAGGTTGAAGCATTCGTTTGCAGGAACAGTTTGAATTTTTAGGTTTCACTCTGTTTTGTCCTATATTGACAGATGCAGTTCGAACTCTAAATCAAACACGGTTTGTGCTAGCTTCTTGAAACTTGACAAAATCTTGTAGTTCTACGTTCTATCTCTAAGGTTTGTTTCCTCTTGATGTAGCCTAATGCAGGGACTGGCGAATAACACTTGTATTGAAAGGGGTTACCAAACTTCCAAAAACTGGAGTCTTCTGAAATCTCAACATATATATTTTCATCCAATCTTCATGATACTTTCAAGTAATGATCAGTACACCAATCCCACTTGGATGCTCAAGTTTCATTCTCCTACGTTGAAGCATTCGTTTGCAGTAACAGTTTGAATTTTTAGGTTTCACTCTGTTTTCTCCTATATTGACAAATGTAGTTCAAACTGTAAATCATACAGGGTTTGGGCTAGCTTCTTGAAACTTGACACAATAAAGTAGTTCTACATTCTATCCCTAAGGTTTGTTTCCTCTTGATGTAGCCTTCAGCACAGACTGGCGAATAACACTTACAAGGAAAGGCGTTGTTAGGCTGCCAAAAAACTAGAGTCTCCTGAAATCTCAACACATATTTTTTTCCGACCTTAATGATACTTTCAAGTAATGAGCAGTACACCAATCAAACTTGGATGCCCAAGTTTCGTTCTCCTAGGTTGATGCATTCGTTAGCAGTAACAGTTTGAATTTCTAGGTTTCAATCTGTTTTCTCCTATATTGACAGATGCAGCTAGAACTCTAAATCAAACACGGTTTGTGCTAGCTTCTTGAAACTTGACACAATAAAGTAGTTCTACGTTCTATCTCTAAGGTTTGTTTCCTCTTGATGTAGCCTAAAGCAGGGACTGGCGAATAACACTTATATTGAAAGGGGTTGCCAAACTTTCAAAAAACTAGAGTCTCCTGAAATCTCAACATATATTTTTTCATCCAATCTTCATGATACATTCAAGTAATGATCAGTACACCATTCCCACTTGGATGCCCAAGTTTTGTTCTTCAAGGATGAAGCATTCGTTTGCAGGAATAGTTTGAATTTTTAGGTTTCACTCTGTTTTCTCCTATATTGACAGATGCAGCTAGAACTTTATATCAAACACGGTTTGTGCTAGCTACTTGAAACATGACACAATAAAGTAGTTCTACGTTCTATCTCTAAGGTTTGTTTCCTCTTGATGTAGCCTAGAGCACAGACTGGCGAATAACACTTACAATGAGAGGCGTTGTTAGGCTGCCCAAAAACTAGAGTCTCCTGAAATCTCAACACATATTTTTTTTCCGACCTTAATGATACTTTCAAGTAATGAGCAGTACACCAATCAAACTTGGATGCCCAAGTTTCGTTCTCCTAGGTTGATGCATTCGTTTGCAGTAACAGTTTGAATTTCTAGGTTTCACTCTGTTTTCTCCTATATTGACAGATGCAGCTAGAAATCTAAATCAAACACGGTTTGTGCTAGCTTCTCGAAACTTGACACAATAAAGTAGTTCTACGTTCTATCTCTAAGGTTTGTTTCCTCTTGATGTAGCCTAAAGCAGGGACTGGCGAATAACACTTATATTGAAAGGGGTTGCTAAACTTTCAAAAAACTAGAGTCTCCTGAAATCTCAACATATATTTTTTCATCCAATCTTCATAATACTTTCAAGTAATGATCAGTACACCATTCCGACTTGGATGCCCAAGTTTTGTTCTTCTAGGTTGAAGAATTCGTTTGCAGGAACAGTTTGAATTTTTAGGTTTCACTCTGTTTTCTCCTATATTGACAAATGTAGTTCAAACTCTAAACCATACACGGTTTGGGCTAGCTTCTTGAAACTTGACACAATAAAGTAGTTCTACATTCTATCCCTAAGGTTTGTTTACTCTTGATGTAGCCTCCACCACAGACTGGCGAATAACACTTACAATGAAAGGCGTTGTTAGGCTGCCAAAATCTAGAGTCTCCTGAAATCTCAACACATATTTTTTTCCGACCTTAATGATACTTTCAAGTAATGAGCAGTACAACAATCATACTTGGATGCCCAAGTTTCGTTCTCCTAGGTTGATGCATTCGTTTGCAGTAACAGTTTGAATTCTAGGTTTCACTCTGTTTTCTCCTATATTGACAGATGCAGCTAGAACTCTATATCAAACACGGTTTGTGCTAGCTTCTTGAAACTTGACACAATAAAGTAGTTCTACGTTCTATCTCTAAGGTTTGTTTCTTCTTGATGTAGCCTAAAGCAGGGACTGGCGAATAACACTTATATTGAAAGGGGTTGCCAAACTTTCAAAAAACTAGAGTCTCCTGAAATCTCAACATATATTTTTTCATCCAATCTTCATGATACATTCAAGTAATGATCAGTACACCATTCCCACTTGGATGCAAAAGTTTTGTTCTTCTAGGTTGAAGCATTCGTTTGCAGGAACAGTTTGAATTTTTAGGTTTCACTCTGTTTTCTCCTATATTGACAGATGCAGTTAGAACTTTAAATCAAACACGGTTTGTGCTAGCTACTTGAAACATGACACAATAAAGTAGTTCTACGTTCTATCTCTAAGGTTTGTTTCCTCTTGATGTCGCCTTCAGCACAGACTGGCGAATAACACTTACAATGAGAGGCGTTGTTAGGCTGCCAAAAAACTAGAGTATCCTGAAATCTCAACACATATTTTTTTTCCGACCTTAATGATACTTTCAAGTAATGAGCAGTACACCAATCAAACTTGGATGCCCAAGTTTCGTTCTCCTAGGTTGATGCATTCGTTTGCAGTAACAGTTTGAATTTCTAGGTTTCACTCTGTTTTCTCCTATATTGACAGATGCAGCTAGAACTCTAAATCAAACACGGTTTGTGCTAGCTTCTCGAAACTTGACACAATAAAGTAGTTCTACGTTCTATCTCTAAGGTTTATTTCCTCTTGATGTAGCCTTCAGCACAGACTGGCGAATAACACTTACAATGAAAGGCGTTGCTAGGCTGCCAAAAAACTAGAATCTCCTGAAATCTCAACACATATTTTTTTTCCGACCTTAATGATACTTTCAAGTAATGAGCAGTACAACAATCAAATTGGATGCCCAAGTTTCGTTCTCCTAGGTTGATGCATTTGTTTGCAGTAACAGTTTGAATTTCTAGGTTTCACTCTGTTTTCTCCTATATTGACAGAGGCAGCTAGAACTCTAAATTAAACACGGTTTGTGCAAGCTTCTTGAAACTTGACACAATAAAGTAGTTCTACGTTCTATCTCTAAAGTTTGTTTCCTCTTGATGTAGCCTAAAGCAGGGACTGGCGAATAACACTTTTATTGAAATGGGTTGCCAAACTTTCAAAAAACTAGAGTCTCCTGAAATCTCAACATATATTTTTTCATCCAATCTTCATGATACTTTCAAGTAATGATCAGTACACCATTCCCACTTGGATGCCCAAGTTTTGTTCTTCTAGGTTGAAGCATTCGTTTGCAGGAACATTTTGAATTTTTAGGTTTCACTCTGTTTTCTCCTATATTGACAGATGCAGTTAGAACTCTAAATCAAAAACGGTTTGTGCTAGCTACTTGAAACATGACACAATAAAGTAGTTCTAAGTTCTATCTCTAAGGTTTGTTTCCTCATGATGTAGCCTTGAGCACAGACTGGCGAATAACACTTACAATGAAAGGTGTTGTTAGGCTGCCAAAAAACTAGAGTCTCCTGAAATCTCAACACATATTTTTTTCCGACCTTAATGATACTTTCAAGTAATGAGCAGTACACAAAGCAAACTTGGATGCCCAAGTTTCGTTCTCCTAGGTTGATGCATTCGTTTGCAGTAACAGTTTGAATTTCTAGGTTTCACTCTGTTTTCTCCTATATTGACAGATGCAGCTAGAACTCTAAATCAAACACGGATTGTGCTAGCTTCTTGAAACTTGACACAATAAAGTAGTTCTACATTCTATCTCTAAGGTTTGTTTCCTCTTGATGTAGCCTAATGCAGGGACTGGCGAATAACACTTATGTTGAAAGGGGTTGCCAAACTTTCAAAAAACTAGAGTCTCCTGAACTCTCAACATATATTTTTTCATCCAATCTTCATGATACATTCAAGTAATGATCAGTACACCATTCCCACTTGGATGCCCAAGTTTTGTTCTTCTAGGTTGAAGCATTCGTTTGCAGGAAGAGTTTGAATTTTTAGGTTTCACTCTGGTTTCTCCTATATTGACAGATGCAGTTAGAACTTTGAATCAAACACGGTTTGTGCTAGCTACTTGAAACATGACACAATAAAGTAGTTCTACGTTCTATCCCTAAGGTTTGTTTCCTCTTGATGTAGCCTTAAGCAGAGACTGGCGAATAACACATTCAATGAAAGGCGTTGTTAGGCTGAAAAAAAACTACAGTCTCCTGAAATCTCATCATATATTTTTTCTTACGACCTTCATGATACTTTCAAGTAATGAGCAGTGCACCAATCAAACTTGGATGCCCAAGTTTCGTTCTCCTAGGTTGAAGCATTCGTTTGCAGGAACAGTTTGAATTTTTAGGTTTCACTCTGTTTTGTCCTATATTGACAGATGCAGTTCGAACTCTAAATCAAACACGGTTTGTGCTAGCTTCTTGAAACTTGACAAAATATTGTAGTTCTACGTTCTATCTCTAAGGTATGTTTCCTCTTCATGTAGCCTAATGGAGGGACTGGCGAATAACACTTTTATTGAAACGGGTTACCAAACTTCCAAAAACTGGAGTCTTCTGAAATCTCAACATATATTTTTTCATCCAATCTTCATGATACATTCAAGTAATGATCAGTACACCATTCCCACTTCGATGCCCAAGTTTTGTTCTTCTAGGATGAAGCATTCGTTTGCAGGAACAGTTTGAATTTTTAGGTTTCACTCTGCTTTCTCCTATATTGACAGATGCAGTTAGAACTTTAAATCAAACACGGTTTGTGCTAGCTACTTGAAACATGACACAATAAAGTAGTTCTACGTTCTATCTCTAAGGTTTGTTTCCTCTTGATGTAGCCTAAAGCAGGGACTGGCGAATAACACTTACAATGGAAGGCGTTGTTAGGCTGCCAAAAAACTACAGTCTCCTGAAATCTCAACACATATTTTTTTTCCGACCTTAATGATACTTTCAAGTAATGAGCAGTACACCAATCAAACTTGGATGCCCAAGTTTCGTTCTCCTAGGTTGATGCATTCGATTGCAGTAACAGTTTGAATTTCTAGGTTTCACTCTATTTTCTCCTATATTGACAGATGCAGCTAGAACTCTAAATCAAACACGGTTTGTGCTAGCTTCTTGAAACTTGACACAATAAAGTAGTTCTACGTTCTATATCTAAGGTTTGTTTCCTTTTGATGTAGCCTTCAGCACAGACTGGCGAATAACACGTACAATGAAAGGCTTTGTTAGGCTGCCAAAAAACTAGAGTCTCCTGAAATCTCAACACATATTTTTTTTCCGACCTTCATGATACTTTCAAGTAATGATCAGTACACCATGCCCACTTCGATGCCCAAGTTTTGTTCTTCTAGGATGAAGCATTCGGTTTGTGCTAGCTTCTTGAAACTTGACAAAATACTGTAGTTCTACGTTCTATCTCTAAGGTTTGTTTCCTGTTCATGTAGCCTATTGGAGGGACTGGCGAATAACACTTTTATTGAAAGGGGTTACCAAACTTCCAAAAACTGGAGTCTTCTGAAATCTCAACATATATTTTTTCATCCAATCTTCATGATACATTCAAGTAATGATCAGTACACCATTCCCACTTCGATGCCCAAGTTTTGTTCTTCTAGGATGAAGCATTCGTTTGCAGGAACAGTTTGAATTTTTAGGTTTCACTCTGCTTTCTCCTATATTGACAGATGCAGTTAGAACTTTAAATCAAACACGGTTTGTGCTAGCTACTTGAAACATGACACAATAAAGTAGTTCTACGTTCTATCTCTAAGGTTTGTTTCCTCTTGATGTAGCCTTCAGCACAGACTGGCGAATAACACATTCAATGAAAGGCGTTGTTAGGCTGCCAAAAAACTACAGTCTCCTGAAATCTCATCATATATTTTTTCTTCCGACCTTCATGATACTTTCAAGTAATGAGCAGTGCACCAATCAAACTTGGATGCCCAAGTTTCGTTCTCCTAGGTTGAAGCATTCGTTTGCAGGAACAGTTTGAATTTTTAGGTTTCACTCTGTTTTGTCCTATATTGACAGATGCAGTTCGAACTCTAAATCAAACACGGTTTGTGCTAGCTTCTTGAAACTTGACAAAATCTTGTAGTTCTACGTTCTATCTCTAAGGTTTGTTTCCTCTTGATGTAGCCTAATGCAGGGACTGGCGAATAACACTTGTATTGAAAGGGGTTACCAAACTTCCAAAAACTGGAGTCTTCTGAAATCTCAACATATATATTTTCATCCAATCTTCATGATACTTTCAAGTAATGATCAGTACACCAATCCCACTTGGATGCTCAAGTTTCATTCTCCTACGTTGAAGCATTCGTTTGCAGTAACAGTTTGAATTTTTAGGTTTCACTCTGTTTTCTCCTATATTGACAAATGTAGTTCAAACTGTAAATCATACAGGGTTTGGGCTAGCTTCTTGAAACTTGACACAATAAAGTAGTTCTACATTCTATCCCTAAGGTTTGTTTCCTCTTGATGTAGCCTTCAGCACAGACTGGCGAATAACACTTACAAGGAAAGGCGTTGTTAGGCTGCCAAAAAACTAGAGTCTCCTGAAATCTCAACACATATTTTTTTCCGACCTTAATGATACTTTCAAGTAATGAGCAGTACACCAATCAAACTTGGATGCCCAAGTTTCGTTCTCCTAGGTTGATGCATTCGTTAGCAGTAACAGTTTGAATTTCTAGGTTTCAATCTGTTTTCTCCTATATTGACAGATGCAGCTAGAACTCTAAATCAAACACGGTTTGTGCTAGCTTCTTGAAACTTGACACAATAAAGTAGTTCTACGTTCTATCTCTAAGGTTTGTTTCCTCTTGATGTAGCCTAAAGCAGGGACTGGCGAATAACACTTATATTGAAAGGGGTTGCCAAACTTTCAAAAAACTAGAGTCTCCTGAAATCTCAACATATATTTTTTCATCCAATCTTCATGATACATTCAAGTAATGATCAGTACACCATTCCCACTTGGATGCCCAAGTTTTGTTCTTCAAGGATGAAGCATTCGTTTGCAGGAATAGTTTGAATTTTTAGGTTTCACTCTGTTTTCTCCTATATTGACAGATGCAGCTAGAACTTTATATCAAACACGGTTTGTGCTAGCTACTTGAAACATGACACAATAAAGTAGTTCTACGTTCTATCTCTAAGGTTTGTTTCCTCTTGATGTAGCCTAGAGCACAGACTGGCGAATAACACTTACAATGAGAGGCGTTGTTAGGCTGCCCAAAAACTAGAGTCTCCTGAAATCTCAACACATATTTTTTTTCCGACCTTAATGATACTTTCAAGTAATGAGCAGTACACCAATCAAACTTGGATGCCCAAGTTTCGTTCTCCTAGGTTGATGCATTCGTTTGCAGTAACAGTTTGAATTTCTAGGTTTCACTCTGTTTTCTCCTATATTGACAGATGCAGCTAGAAATCTAAATCAAACACGGTTTGTGCTAGCTTCTCGAAACTTGACACAATAAAGTAGTTCTACGTTCTATCTCTAAGGTTTGTTTCCTCTTGATGTAGCCTAAAGCAGGGACTGGCGAATAACACTTATATTGAAAGGGGTTGCTAAACTTTCAAAAAACTAGAGTCTCCTGAAATCTCAACATATATTTTTTCATCCAATCTTCATGATACTTTCAAGTAATGATCAGTACACCATTCCGACTTGGATGCCCAAGTTTTGTTCTTCTAGGTTGAAGAATTCGTTTGCAGGAACAGTTTGAATTTTTAGGTTTCACTCTGTTTTCTCCTATATTGACAAATGTAGTTCAAACTCTAAACCATACACGG